>NW_013666934.1:181918-192111 GCF_000517525.1 Limulus polyphemus
TAGCACAACATGTACTGCACCATTCTTCCACATCTTGCCTCATACCTATCCAGTAAAATCTCTCAATGTCTTCTTAACTCCGAGATGTCCTGTTGTTAAACTATCATGGGATTGACACAGCACAACTTCCCGTAACTTTCTCGGTATAACCGTTTGCCAGGTTGTCACTTTCCCATCTCCGGAGAAGAATACCATCTTCAAGCTTCAACTGGTCCCATTGTGCCCAATAGTTCTTTGTCAGAGGGCTTAGACTAGACACCTTCTCCCAAGCAGGGCTCAAAATGCTTGCTTTTACAAAATCAACTATTGGCTTCAAATCTTGGTCTTTCTCCTGCTCTGATTTAATATCTATACCTGGTTCCATTTCACCATCATCAACTCCTTCAGTCACTTTGACTTCAGCTTGATGACACCTGGTTAGCTCAACCTCTCTTTAACACTTACTGGAATTTGGCCTTTGCTGTTCCCAAACGTCATTTTTATCAAAATTAATTACACACTTCCTAGGTATTAAGTAGTCCAACCCTAATATGCATTGGTCTTCAATGTCAGCCAAGTATTCTTTGTGTCTGTCCTTCATGCCCATGAGCTCAAAAGTTACCCACACTGGCCCCCACAACCTTGCACAATGTTCTGTCACACCATAGAGCTTCTGTATGGCTTCTGATACTTCTTTGTGATCTAGCATCTTGATACTCACAAAGATTTGCTGAGATGCAGAATCTATGACAGAGTTGCACCTTTGGCCATCCAGCTTCTTTGTCACGTAGACACTATGTGTTCTTGCCATTTTACACTTAGCTGGTGGGACTTTCACGATGGGGTTGGTGGGCGTCCCTCAACACTAACCACTACTGGTTTCACGAAGCTGACTTATTGGCAGTATTATTCTTACACTGTCTCCTCATATGTCCTTGCTCTCCACAGTTCCAACAACCTTTCTTGGTAGCAGCCTTTCCTGCTATGGCATCTTCCCTGTGTTGAAGTTTCCAGGATTGAGCTTTCTTGTGCCCAGATTTATTATAGTGCCAGCAAAGTCCCTCAAACCTCTCTGAAAGCTTACCTTTTCTGGTCTTGAATTCTGATGACTGTACCAACCTTGGTACCTCTGTGCTGATCTTAACGTAGGATTCAAATTCAAGAGCTCTGGTCATTGCATCCTGCATAGTAAAGGGGTGTGCTTGCTTTACCCATATCTTCAGCTGTGGACTGTCCAAGGCATCTACAACTGATCCCTCAGCAACAACTTGAGGAGATCGGGTGGCGCAGTTGGGTAGGCCTCGTGTGCCATACTTTCCAAATGCTAAACCTTGCCCTGTAGACTTCCGACTGATTTTCGGTTCCATTCCTGACTTCTCGAGCCGCTACCAGTGCTCTATAGTTGTGCCTGTCGTCTGCTGACAACTGTCCAAGTACTTCCAGTGGTTGTCCCTTCAAGCTCGTTACCAGATATACTGCTTTCTGTTCCTCTGTCCATCCATTCATCTCTGCCAGTAGCTCAAATTGTGCTATGATATACAGTGCAAAGTCAGTCACTAAGGGGAGGTTGTTGTCTGAAAAAGTGACTGGATCTAGGAAAATTCATTTCTTCGACATTAGACTTTCTCCAATGCTACAAAGGTACCTGACCTCAATGTCATTACGACCTATGACCCAGAAGTGAGAATTATCAATGTACAGTGCACACAGATCAGTTGATTGAGTTATTCCCCTGAAGATTGATGTTGGTGTGAGAAAATCATGAAGTGAGGATCATTGTGGTGGATTATATGGGTGGACTTCAAGATTTATGCAAGTCACAGTGTCTAATCCCCAGCACTTGTAAAAGCCACCCTCCAAAATTGTTTGTGAACACTGTATACCAACCAGAAACATCTCGCCAGCAGGTGATAACACAGATGGAAACCATGAAAGTGGAACATTGAGTAGTGAATCACGAAGGAGCATGAGTTTTAGTAAAGTCAATAAATGAGCTGCTCAGAGCACCTAATTTCTCTGCCATCATGGATCAGGAGACTACTACTCATTACAGTGTTGGAGTCTTTAAGAGCTCCTACCATGCTGTGGCAGTAATGGTGAAGGCATCTCAGTCAGAAGAAGATTGAGAAGCTGGAATGGAGTGTTTCTGACCATGGTCACATTATTGCCTTGAATGGCTAAACTTTAAATCAGACTGTTCAACATCTCGTCCTAAGTCTCGATTGTCTGGCCTTAGACACCATAAAGCACTTGGATATGGATTAATGCTATGACTTTGAAACAATCATAACCAAGTTGCATTGGACGTTCGACCCAATCGAAAACAGAGTAATCCCTTAGTCTGAATTGAAAGGTCAGAAGAGGGGTGCTACTGAAAGTTTGACCATTTATGTAAATAGTAAAGCTTACTCTGCAATGGCTTCAGCAGGCTGCAAAGATATTCTCATAGATATATTTGTGGAAGGGTTACTTAATGAGATGATGCAGTATCACCTAGATGTGAGAGACCTTTTTACTCTTACTGAAGCAGTTTTTGTCATGATGCAATACGAAATAGTGACTTAAACTCAGTCAGAGTAGAGTAAGAAGCCTGTAGCAGTAGCTGCAGCAACTTTGCATCTGTCAAACTGTCCAACCCAGATACACACGTCATAGCATGTTTGAACCCAGTTAAGGGATAATCAGCCACCCGTGCATTCCGAAGTTGTGATGCAATCACACTGATTTCCAATGAATGGGCAAGTCTATCCCATAGCTCCCGTGGTGTATATGCCACAACACGTGCCACTGACGCCTTCACCTGGATGTAATTCTAAATTGGAAGAGTAATACACATGTATTGCCTGTGGATCATTTGGTAGACAGGGCTATCAGTTTCACCCAATGGGACAAATAGTTTCAAGAGAGCTATCAGCAGGCAGTGAATAATGTAGATGTAGCTCTGGTAAACTAAATGATCCCAAGTCGAATCTAGCCACTGACTTGGGGGAATACAATTAACAGCTGGTAGTCACTTGAGCTCTTTCAGGACTGGATGGGGCTTAGTTTGAGTCTGTTGGAGTACAAAGATGAGAGATAGAGTTCATGATTTATAAAGAAGTAGCCAGAACATTGGTAGATCTCTTAGTATATCAGGTGTTCTGAATGAAACCATGACTTAGACGTATTGATACAAACTTTGTTCTGGTTCATGAAGGTAAACTAGGTGTGAATGGCGAGGTCACATTCCAGCTATGTCTAAGAGAGATTGCTTATAGAATGAAGTTACTCATTGCCAACTTGGGTTCTGTTATTGGCATTCTTGAAATTGATGTACTGTGGAATGTATTGGTCAGTTTTACTTGTGCAACAGGCTAATTGATGTTTCATGGTAGAGTTATCCAATGTGAATCAGGTGGACCAGTCGAACAGTGGACTGCACGATTATATGTGGAATATGTCCAGTGCACTGGTACCATGTAACACAACTATTAAACTTAAGAAAGAAATGAGCTGTTTCCTGTTCAGAAAAGAACTAGCATTGGTTTGGGGAGTTAACTTTCCAAAGGGGAGGAAGTCCGAATGTTGTTCTACAATTATGGATGAGTGGTCATCCAGCTACATGCTGGAATGATCTTCAGCATAGTAAGGTAAGCTAAAGTAACTGATGCTAGCAATAATGCATCCACCACACTATGTTCAAAGGTACAAACTCAGATACCAACACAATTTAGATCATTAGTTGAGGACTGCCAACAGTCTGTACTCAACACAGTGGTAGCAACTCATTGAATTGTTCATAGCATATACCAATATATTTATTGGACCAGATGGCCAATTGGGTTTGACTACCATCACGCAACCTCATATATAGGGGATGCACATCTATTAATCAACCTCCACACAGGTTTCCCTGGAGGATTATGGAACTTGTTAGTGCTGAGATACAGTGGATGTTAAAAAACAGAATTATATAGCTTTTAGAGAGTACTTGATAATATTCAGTAATGATTGTCGGAAAGAAGGAAGATATTCCTAGGTTCTAAATTGATTTTAGATGTGTGAACTTAGTAACTAATGTTGATGCTTTTCTATTATCATGAACAGATGAATGTGTGAATGCTTTGGAAGTGTCTCATTGGTTCAACACTTTAGACTAGCCTCTTAGTATTGGCAAATCAAACTGGATGACAAAAGCAAAATAAAGACTAATTTAAGTACAAGAGATGTCTTGTTCGAGTTTTGAATAATGCCATCTGTCCTGTGTATTATACCCACTGCTTTTGAAAGGTTAATGGGACTTACACTGAAAGGGCTGCAATGGAAGAAGTGTCTAACCTATATTGACAACATCTTGTTGCTTGGTTATATGATCGTGTCTGTTGCTGATAATATGAAAATGGTATTTCAGTAGATAAAAAAAGCAGGTTTGAAACTGAAGTGGAATTTTTAGTTATATTGTGATTAGAAAATGAATCTACATTGCTCTTGTTAACACAGCAATGGTGCAACATTGGTTTCAAATTACAACCAAATGAAAATTCTGCAGTTTTGCTGGTTTTCATCATAATACCAACTTCTTCAAGATAATTTCATCATTATTAGCTTTTAATAAGGTGAAAACGCACTGGGGATGGAATATGGAATAAGAACAAGCACACCAGTCCCTGAAATGCGTTTTATTAATATCTTTGGTGTTGGCATATCCATTACAGGATTGTGAATACCTGATAAACACCGACGTAAGTGCTAACAGAATAAGAGCAGTATTATTGCAGTTGCATGTTAAAGTAGAACGTGTAATCATGCATGCTACACATAGACTTATGGCTCCTGGATGCAGATACTGCATGATAAAAATAACTGCTTTCAATTATTGTCTTCATAAAACACTTATAGCATTACTTGTATTATAGAAAGTTCACTGTTTGAGTAGACCAGCATCATTAAAATGGTTGATGAACTTGAAAAATGCCAAGAAAGATAGCATGCTGGATCAGAGCATTATACGATTATGATTTAATCATGAATTATCATCTGGGCCTCCAACATGGTAATTCATATGTCCAGATCCTGGATACAATGTGGGAGTTAAAGACTATTTCTTCTATAACAGTGACAAACTACATCATAGAGGATACTCCAGCAGAAAATTGTTGGTTCTCTTCTCCATAGAATATCCCTGGATATTGCTGGTCCACTCCTGGAGATAGAAAAAGGTCACCCACATGTGCTTGTGTGATGATTAACTACTTCATAAAGTGGGCCAAGGCTTATCAAGGTCAATGATCATCTGATAGAGTACCTTATAGTCTGATTCACTGCACATGAAGAGATCCTCTCGGATCATAGAAATACCTGTAACAGCCAATTGTTCTATGAGTTGGGTAAAATGGTGGGTGTGTAGAAGTTGCAAACTTCACATTATTACCCCCACTCTGATGAGTTAGTGGAAAGGATGATACAGACTGCTTGCTATGTTTGTTAACCTCGACATAACTGACTGGGATTAACACTTACCCTACTTCACAATAGCACATAATGCAACTAAAGAGAAATCAACAGATAGTTCACTGAATATGCTAATGTTCAGTTGAGAAGTTTTACTACCTGTAGACGTGATGTGTGGACATCTACTTATAAATGATGTCCCACAGTGTTGAAATGAATAATTAGAGTGGTTAGGCCTGCATTAGTTTTTGGGTACAAGTTTGTGTGCCAAAAGGAAAGGCCATCATATGACAGAGCAGGTGATACAATAAGTCATTGAAGGAACAAATGTACAAAAGTAAAAACTGGGTATTGGTTTTGTATGTGCCAGCAGCACATAATCCTCTTATATAAGAAAGCACTGGATCTAGAGGCGAAATTCAACTCTAATGATCCATGGAACCGTCAATAACGACCTCCTAACCAATGTGACTGGGATTGATCCCAAAGATATCGAAATTAAAGAATAGGATAAACAATCGCCAAGTTGTTTTATATTTTCATTTTAAGAGGACGATGTTTCGAGATAGCACTGTTTATCAGGTCATGCAGCTGGTTGTAAGCTGTACGATCTGATGAAGAGTACTAGTTCGAAACATCATCCTCTTAAAATAAAAATATAAAAACTTAGCGATTATTTAACCTATTATTTAATCTCGATATATTTGTCGCCTGTGTGGTTAACTATATATTTATTTCCATTGACCCCAAAGATAAGCAATGACAATTATTAGCTTGAGAAACTAAGAAATGAAAAGAAGTGCTTTCTAGCTATATGCTAAAAGGCATATAACTTCTCCACATACTATGAGAGAGAGTTGAGGTTTGTATGAATGTATATTGATACATACTGTAGTAACAGCACAAGAAATTTTAAATGAAAAGTCATAGCCCAGATGAGCTCAATCTGTGATTATTCATTTTGTGATACCTAAAAATAAAAATGTTTGAGTCTGACTGCTAGCAGGTAAAACCACGTTACTATATGATAGGTATCAGCCAGTAGTTTCAGAAAGTAACCCGAGATAATTATTAAGTAATTTGAGTGGGAGCTAAAGGATATCTATGGAAAAGCTATTAGTGTATGTGACAATGTGTAATGAGATAAATTTATATTGTGATATACATATCTAACTAAATACACATATGTGATCTCACCCATGTAGGAACATTACACGAAGTTGTTCATGAGTGTTATGTAATATGAATGAATCAGTTACATAATAAACACAATTATTAAGTCACATGTGAAAAAAACAAAGGACTTAATATGGATGTTAAGACTTTGTGATGTGAAGTTAACTGTGACTACTGACCTGTAAAGTATTATTGGACAATACAGTGTATTAGTTATTTTCATTAATACTCATGAGAGAATATTTCAATTTCGACAATGAAATGTTTGACAGGTAGTGAAATTTCAATGAAAGGATAAGAGTAATGAAAAGTCTCGCACTACATCTGAGAGAAACTCCAGTTTTATCTTGTTTTTTTTTTTTGGTAAAATTATTACAAAATATTTCGATTGTTTTAAATAAAAATGTTTGAATGGGTGAAATGATCAATAGTATATGAAACTCACAGGCAGTAACTTAAATGTCATAAGAAATATAACTTGGTGTACATAGGGTTTCATTTTATTGTAATAGAATATCATGAAGACTGAAAAGTTATAAAATCATATAGTTTTCTAAGTATTTTCTTAACAATGTTTAAGTAGAAAGAATACTTCAATATGCATGAAAACTCAGACTGTAGATGTACTAGGGGAGGTGGTAAGTAGCACCCAATGGTGAAACTTTGTAATTTGCACCATCGCTAGTTCTAAACTTGTACTTAAAAGAAAGTCCATAAGAAAACACACTGGAAATGTTGGTAAATATTAATGGTCAAAAATGAAGGATAGTGTTACTTAATGTGGGTCAGTATACGTGTGTAGAATCTGATTAAAAAATAAGCATGTTGTCCATTGTCATGGGAAAGGCAGTAAAAGGCAACATGGTTAAATAGGTATCGAGGAAGAGAAGACCCAATGAGGCCTATGGACCAAGCAGTTCATGAGCACCAAGGATATGTGTTCTAGAGCTGGTTAAAGCATGAGCATATGCGAATCCTGCTGAAGTGTTGCTTGACCAACGTATTTCATGTATTACTCGGACTCTAAAGGTAATATTCAAAGGAGAGTAATGATCATAGTCAACCCTTTTCAACTTAACCTGGCTGATTTTTTTGAACAATTAAAGTTCATTCACTTTACATTCTGAATATGGATATTTGATATCTGAGATCAAATTCAAAACCAAATTGGTTATCTTGATTTCAAGTATTTAGTGATGATTCCATTCTTTTTGTGTACTGAAAATCCAAATGATCCTGTTCTGAATAGTCACTTTGATAACAGAGAACTTTCTGTTTGGTGAGGACCTGGACTTCTTCACTGCATCAAAGATGCTTGGAGCCAGCTTGACCTTCCACATGATACAACCCAGAAATGAAAATGCATTGCTAGCTGACACATTGGATATTCAGCAACTCACAGTCAGTTGTTGGGTTGGCACTCAAGTCTCCATAGGTCAAGCCACCCTGGTTAGAGTAGATCAACATCCTCTACCCTAGTTCTCGTCAGACACAATGGTGAAGCAGTCGGTAGATCAGCTGATTCTCAATGTCAAAAGCCTTCCAGTAGCCCAACCACCACAATTTAAAAGGAGAAATGTTGGACGCCCTGACATCAGGAGCCCCTGCTACAATGCCCCATTGAAGGAGATGTAGGACAACTAGATGGTGACGTCATCAGATTTGTACACCTCTCTGGCGGGACTACTACATCCAAATGCAAAGCAAGACCTTTTGGAAGTTAAAGTCACTTCAAGTGATGGCTAAGCATTGGAAAGGCATAAACAAGACATCCATTGGCACTCGACCAATATCATTAACACTTTCAGTGAAGACTACTGTGGCTTGTGAAACTGCCACCACTACCCACGACCAGACCAAGCTAAAGACACATACTTTGTAGCTGGGCAGACCATAATCATTGACCATTACCACTGCTACAATGAACGAAAGGCATCCATCTCATTGGCCAGAATTGAATCACTAAAGGATCCCCAGACCACAGAACCGATGAAACATAGGACGTCGAAGGAGGCCAAACAGCCTTTGAAAAAAAGGTCCCAAGAACTACATTGGTAACAATCAAAGGTTGATCTACAAATGATCCTACCCACCATCCTTACTGTTGTCCTGACTATCATGCAAATACAGATTCTAAAGTGGCACTGCCAAGAAATGGGCACAGACCTATGCATTATACAAGCGGGAAGAGGAACATGCCACCTTCCCAGTTGAAGAAAAAGGTCTGACAACTAAGAACAAACCTGGATCAGACCATTTCACTTGAATATATCGCACATATACTTTCTTAGTGCCCCATAAAACTTATTGCAATAGAGTTAAATTTCCAAATTTTTTCTCAGGAAAAATTAATAAAACTAAATGATTGAGCCGGGTTGAAATCAGAATATATTCGTTACGTTTAATGTAATGAAAGTGACGCAAGACAGGCAAATGAATAAAACGTACATCAGATGGATAAACCCTCTGATAAATACGTTTGTCAAGAATGGATTCATTCAGTGTTACAGAAACAAACAAACAAACAAAAAAAAAACATTTATGACACCTTCTCGTTAGTTTAATAACACATAATATTATTGCCCAACTGATTATTTTAAGTAATAATTGTTGAAATCATTTTTATTATGTATAACTAGATCTTCAAACGTTTACATTTAACATACTTGAATCATATACAGAACTTATAAATAAGTAGTTACGTGTAGTAGCCATGGCTATCATACTGCTAGCGTTTCTATAGTTTTTACCCCTATAATATTTCCAGAGTTTAGTTTCTGTAACATTTCAGTGTAAACCTGTATGACTTGTAGCCATATTTTACATTTTCTATCTGCTTCAGTGATGTAAGAATAAAAATTTTCCATTTAATTGGTTTCTATGTACTTTCAGCATAAACATGTGCTTCAGAAAGCCATTGAGAGTAACTTTTTCTACTTGCTTTATTTCTATACTAGATAATGTCTATTTTACTGAAAAGATATTGTAGCAACATGCAGCATCTAGATTGAAAAGATAAGCAATATATTATCCTTTGCTGGTCAAGTTGACATTGTCTGAATGATACAGCTGACCATTGCTGTGAGAAAACAAAGGTCACGAAGTGAAACTGTTTACTGGACAAAAACCTAGCTTACCTGTTGAATTTAGATGCACTTTCTTAGTTTAGTTGTACTTAGTTTTCATCGTGATTTGTTTAGCAAAGATTCATTTTTAGAAATGAAAAGCTGAAGAGCTATTCATTGATCCAATAAAGGCGATCATCACTTGTCTATGTAGGTACGTACACTGTTATCTGTGTTCTTCAGAAGTGTCCAATTTGTTTATTTCTCAAGCAACTTAAAAATAAGTCAAGTGGTCAAACATATATTATTCTCATAGTTTCCCGATCGAATCTGCTGTTATTAACGGGTCTAACTATCTAATACTTGTGGGGAAATCAGTTCACCTGAAAATACTACATATGTATTTTCAAATTGCACATTTCTCCCAAGAACGTCAACCTTAGATATCTCAGTATAGGTTGCACAGTCTTTGCTAGAAATTAGTTTGTTTGTTTGTTTTTAATTATGCACAAAGCTACACAAGGGCTATCTGTGCTCTGCCCA
>NW_013666934.1:192663-200624 GCF_000517525.1 Limulus polyphemus
CTAGAAATTAGTAGAAGGTAATCTTCACAAGTTGTTTGTCTAAAACTTTCCCAAGAGAATACAGAGTGGTCACTTTGAAAGTTTATGGTTGTGATTGGTTAAAGTTAGAGAAGCATCAATTTTTTGTTCTCTGATTGGACATGTGTGTATTTAAATCGGTGTATTTGGCTTAGTCTTGTCCTGGCCGTCATACCATTCAGTGTTAACAGAAAACAATCTCGTCTTCTTCTTTTTGCAGTAAAATACAGTTCGTTTACTACTTTGTGCAGTTCTGCAAAGTTGTTAACTGATACAAAAAAGTCAGTTAAATAAACATCATTATTTCTAGTTTGACTATGTTGATTTGTACTACTTTTCATTCTCGTAATACACCACTTAACTTAGTTTTTCACGACTTCAACCATCTCAGTTTTGTGTATTTAGAGAGTACCTTGTAAAGTTACCAGTTATATAGGTTTGATCTAAGCTATCATGATTTATTTTCAAGCATAGAGTTATTGTTTCCTTTTACTACATACAGTGTTTTCATGTGTCCAAGTACAGTATTGCTGTATGTTAGTTATAGATCCAGCGTTGAATTTTAGTCACAACTACTTTCAGTTGAATTGTAAGTATAAATACAGAACTGCCACTTCATTAAACATAGATCTAACGATAGAGTTAGCTTGGGTTTAGTTTAGCTCTTTAACAACAACCATCTTATTTGTCTGTAAATTCAAAACATATGTTGGTTAAAATGAAATACAACAAACAAACCCGTTTTTAATGTGTTTAAATATAAAATAATGTCACTGCCTTTGACACCAACATTCAGCACTAGTGTGAAGTATTTATCTTGTTCTCCCTTCCCGACTTTCCACAAGTGTTACGATATGCCCAAACTCTAAAGGAACGTATCTAACTGACACCCACCCCACACACATAAGCAAAAGCATTCTAATAAATTAGTTAATTCAAGTGCTAAGGAGATAAGCCCTAAATGAATGGACAACGCAATAGCCTCTCTTTCAAGAAACCCCAGAATCGAATCCTGCCCACTACCATCACACACAGAAATAGCCATTTCTAGGACTCATTTGAAGACGGCAACAGATTAATAAACAAAATCTAGAATAAAAACTAGTTAATATCTAGTGACTAAAAAAAATTAATTATCTAATAAATTAGACTCATCTTATCGCATGGGGGTACTAACCATGTTAACAGTAAAGATATTCAGTCAGTTAACAATATTTTGAACTAAATACCCATCAGAGTTTAAATTTTGTGTCATAACAGAGCCACTTATGTGTTAATGTAAGAAACACTTCCAATAGCTAGAAATTAAAATGATTTACATTTAGCTTATCCCAGATGTCTTACAAACTGTATTAATATATATATATATATACATGTATAGTGGATAACATGCATGGACCTAGGTGATCTGATAAAAGTGATATTATAACTTGAAACTTTATAGCCATCTGGTGGTCATTAGCTAATTGTGCTTCACATAATATTTTTAAGTTTGTTCATTTGTTGTTCATTTGCCCACCAAGAGTATCGAAACCTGGTTTTGAGAGCTATAAACCTTCAGACTTACCATTGAGCCACGAGGGGGGGGGGGCATTTTACTTTTACAGAGCTGAAAGAATAATTGACCAATATTAAATAATCTTTACTAATACACTATATTTTAGAGAATTGAAAATATAATAAAAATCATTTCTAAAGCCAGTTAAATAATCCTTAATATCGTAACAAAGTATACTAGTGAAATTTTTGAATACAAAAGTACAGTAACCACACTTCATCAAATAACGTCATATAAAGCTCAGTTGGGTTACATTTCTTATCGTACGTTTAGTTATATTGATGTGATTCGAGTTAATATGATTCAGAATTGCATAAACCAGTTAATCGTTTACGAGTTTTCTTACTCATTTTGAGCTGCTCCTTTTAATTAGTTAACAGAAGAGTGGTGATAAACGGCTTGAATTCTTTTCCGAGATTAAAGGATAGAAAAAAAATCTGAACTGGAACAAATTAGAAACTTGAGGACTTGCCCTGTAATTTAATTCAATGTTTAACTTACTGTTAAAATGCTTTCCGGTATTTCTAAATGTTATAAGTAGTGAAATAATCTAAAACGAATAACAATAATATAAAAACTAATCACCCCTCTCTCATAGAGCACAACACACTAAATAAAAACACAATTGATCACTCTATAAAATAATGTTACCTGTAAGATATGCGTGTCAGCTGCGGTATGGCCACTGAGAAATGAACAATTTAATATATACTGTAATACTGCGCAGAAGCATAGCAACTGACGATCGCTGTTTTGAGTATAACGCTGTGTGGATTTAAAGCCACTGGGATATATATTGCTCAGTGATTAAAGCATATTCGATTTAATTATAGATTCATCACCCACATTCAAAACACGATATATCTTCAGTGTCTCTTATCGAGATAACCACAAACTTTTCTACGGCCTTTTTATTTTGCCACCAAGTAAAACCCAAAATTGTGGATGGTTCAACGAGGATTAAAAATTACCAACATAAAAGTTTGCACTGGAACATAGATGTATAAGCAAAAGTACTTGATACAACAACCAAAACAATTTTTGGTGCCGTTTCTATTTGATCAGAACGGGTATAGCTTGAAAACGTGGTAGTCCTAAATATGCATGACAACTAATATAAACTACAGGAATACCTATTACAATATTGTTGTAAGTTATGTTTTCATTGTTCTAATTTAGATGTTTGCTAGAGGGCGCATGACATTAAGATCAAGTAAGATTGTGAAAGTAGCCCTAGAATACCTAGAATATACATGGTGACGTCAAGAATCTAGTAATTTCGACTAATACCTAGATATGGGTACATTACTTTATAAATACGAGTAAGCAGTTAGTTGAGTGAAGTATTCATTGTGTGAATAATCGAATAGGAGATTGGTAGAGTGAAGAATAATCAAGTAAAGCTTTCAGTAAGAGCGCTTTTAAAAGCTAATCAGTAAGTTCACATTTGTTATCATTCAAGGACATTTCTGTTGAACGTTATTAGTGTATTAGGCCTACAATAGTTTCAGAGTTTGAATTAAAAAGTTTGTTTGTGAACTTAGGCCTATAATTTGCGTCAAAGTAAATGTAGCCTGTAGTAAAAGTTTTTGTTAATAAAAATATCCCACTGAATCAGAAGCCTATTGGCTCAAGCTGCTCGGGGCCCTAAGCAGTTGCTTAGTGTGCTTATGCCTAGCACCACCAGACGGAAAATATTGAAACTCATAAGTCCCCTTTAATTAGTAACGAGCTTAGAGCAATACATCTTCACTACAGTGGAAAATTTGAATCTGGGCGTGGCCCAATGGTTATAGCGTGTCTGATTTAAGACAGAAGTATTCAGGGTTCTGAATACCTTTCGTGGTTTTAGCTTGAGGCGTATTATAAAAGTGTAAGTCAATCCTGATGTTAGGATCAAAGAGCCAGACAAAGCCTTCTGATGACGAATGCTGCTGGCTGGCTGCTTTCCCTCTGGTCAATAGTTCAAATTAAGGGTGACTTTACCTGAATCCTAGGTATGTCTGACATGATCGTTTATCCCAAGTGCGCATAAGTTGCACCTCAGGTTTAAAAATTATAAATTTGACTATAAACTTTAAACAATATTTCGTATATCTATAGCAACTAAAACAATTATCGGTCAGGTTTTTGCAATCTCCGGTTACATTTCTGATGCATTTCATTCATTATTGTGTAAATTTTACGAAGAAAAGTTATAATTAGATTAACATTTATATATTAATATTGATACGTCTCCGTTTGTTAATTGATTTTCCGTAACTTCGTTCCAACGAAACTTAAGCGACACAAGTTCTTTCTTAATAAAAACTGGTTTATTCTTTCCGAATATAACTTTACCGATACACTCAACTTCAACAATTGCGCTAAACAAACGCTATAACAACGAACGTGCTCAATAATACTTCTGACTGCAGATCAATTACTCACTGTCTACACACACATTACCGCGTCACGTTGTCCCCCTCTTTTATATACCCGACTACCCTATATCTAGTAAATACTAGAGCATTCGCCAAAGTACAGGATAGTTCTAGAAACGTAGCGTCACAGTAGTCATGTGACTCGCTGACGCAACAATATTTTACACGCCTCTGGTTTTAACTCTGAAATAGACAACTTAAGAAGAATGTGAAAAAACAACAAAATCTCCAGCTAATGTGATTTTTATCATAAAATTCAGGCCTACTGGTTTTATATATAGATATATTAATAGGCCTACGTATTAGTAAAAATAAAGTTAATTACTTTCATTTCTGCAAGAAACAACCATGTTGTGCGTGATGACTTCCATTAAGAACACAGCATTCCAAGTATATATAGTACTGTATCTATGGAGATCTTTGTCACTTTGGATTATACAGAAGATTATTGCATAGAACAAATATAAATTAAGATGGAATCATATTATATTCATCAAAATAATTTTCTGAAGCACATTTTATCTTTTTGCCAAAGATATTAAGATGGAACATATAGAAATCTTTCGTTTTAAAAGAAAACTTTGCAATTCCTTCTCGAGCGCTCGCCCCTGGGCGACTCAGCTTATAACACTAAAACTGGGTTTTGATACCCACGGTTAGCAGAGCACAGGTTGGTAGTCCATTGTTTCACTTTGTGCTTAATAATAAACACACTCAAACATTCACCTGCAGGATTTCAAACGGGAGAAAATCTTCACGTGCATAACTTTCTCTGTTTTTCATACACTATCTACTTAATCAAAGTTGTTACATATTTCATGGGTGTCCAGCTGATCATGACTCAGTAGCTAATAAAATATGAACATAAATGATATACTAGATACGAACAATTAAAACATTATTCCTGTATGTAACTGATATTGCCTTAGTTTGAAACAAATTTTGTCATTGGCCAATATTTACGAATGCGAAATTATATCAACCAATGGCAGTTCTATATTCACGACGCACGGAAGAGTAACATTAATTAAACAAATTTTATAAAACAAAGTTGTTTCATAAGAAAATACCACGGATAATTCTGTGTATTGCAGTATTCTATTTTAACATCTTTAATGTTTTATAAAAATAATTAAACCCTAATAACTTATTCAGAAAATAGATATATCACACTAATTGTGTTTATGTAAATCGTTGATGTTTTCAATTTTTTTACTTTAAGCCTTACACTCTGCTAATTGTAAATGTTGCAATTTCTTTCTTAGTCTTTACAAAGAAAAGAGATCCCCGAGTTTCGATATCCGTGGTGAGCACAGCACAGATAGCTTATTGTGTAGCTGTGCGCTTAATAACAAAGAAACGAGGACGGTCTTTATTGGTTAATAAAGTCCTTTCAGTTAATCATAATTATATTTAAATCAAATTTTGTCTCCATGCACTAAACATATATTTATATATATTCAGTATGATAATGAAAATTCAGAAACTCAAACGACATTTTTGAAATTATAAATCTAATATAAACTTTAGACATAATACTACAATATTAAGAGTTAAGTCATGGAGAGATCATGTAACAATTACCTGACGATTTTATAAGTAATTGACCTAATATAACAGGAAGATCTATCATTCATACATAATCGGACGTAATTTGAGTACTGTTTTGACATTCTTTTTGTTATTATACGCTTACATAGACAACAGAGTGAAACAGAATAACCAAGATACTACTATCTAAAGAATGCTATATCTAGCTGGGAATTAATTAGTAGAGTATACACTTTATTAAATACTTTTCTGCAGTGGAGTAGTGTTAATTGTATAGTGCCATCGGAGCCTTGCCAAAACTTATCAGACGTGTGACGTCACCATCAGTGTAAAGATCTCATATTAAAAACCTAATTTCCAATTTTGTGAACCAATTTTAAGTAAAGAAAATATATCCAGCACTGAATTATTTGAGACTACTTGTATTAGTACTAAACTAAATACACATATGTTACCGAGAGAACACGCAGCTCAATTTTCTTTAAATTAAGAAACTAGAAGGAAAAGACCACTGGATAATATATCAAATAACTAACGTTAGAACAATTTTAAGAACACGTATCTTATAAATTTACTATATTTCTAAGTGCAATATAATATTAACAATTTAGGCTTTTATAACGCTTTTCACACCACCTGCCCGGCCAACACGAGTAACTAAAAAAAAAGAAGCGAACTTCGTTTTATAGTATCTAATTAATAAGACTTTTAAAACATATACGTTTTAAATACACAGTATAATTGTGTTTTAATAATTATGTAACGTAAGAAAAAATGTTTTTTTTAACACTCTGACACCTGCTCTAGCGATTGTGGTTGCCTGACGTCAGCTCCCGAAGGAAAATGACAAAGCGCGTGCTAGACGGTCTGAAAGCACTCTACCAGTGAACATGGAGAATTCCAAACAGCAAGTGTTCTATAACACTCTGAGATTTTGGTTATGAAAGACACATAATTTCGGGTGTAAATTGAATAACTTATTTTTATATATACATATATTTAGTTTTTGAAGTATCGGGACTTAGCTCCAACTTCAAGTGCCGGAGCGGTGCTCTGGTGAGCTGCGGCAGAACTACATACCTGCTCTTCTGTAGGTAACAATAATACCATACATATGAAAGACACATATACATGAAACTTAATTATCGGATTTCCAATGTTTGTATTATGGACGAGTTTACAAAACCATTTTTACACGGGAAATGTATTTACTTAGAGCTACATAAAAAATTTGCGTTTTTAATACGTTAAAAGCTATAAATTCCATTATTTCAGTTCTTTAAATAAGAAATGTTGCTAATTTCATATATCCGTTGCAAACCATTGAAAAATAAAAACGCTGATCTGATAATGTCTTACTGTGATATGTACATACAAAATAAACACTTCAGTACAATTCTATACTCTTCTTCTTTAAAGTTTTTAAACAGTGGTATGGCACTGTTCAAATATTCTGGTTACATCCTAAGCTTGGAGATTCAGCCGTTCTGCTTTACATATTTCACTTCTGCTTTACATATTTCACGTTGTGGTGCCATTGTAACGTTACGATTGCTACTGGTTTGTATGTGTATGCCTAGTTAAAAAATATAACTTCGTCAACGCTTAAGTATAAATTTATTTTATTATTATTATTTAGTTTTTGATGTTAAGCTACACAATGGGTTATCTGTGCTGTGCCCGCCAAGGATATCGAAACCCGATTTTTAGCGTTATAAGTCTTTAGTCTTACCGCTGAGCCACTAGGAGGCTTTTTTTATTCAGAATTTTAAATACTTGTTTAATGTTTTCTTATGTATTTAATTTTAATCTACTGGTAATTTAGTTGCGTCAAATGTTATATATCTAATAATGCTTATAATATACTGCAATTTTCAAAAACATCATGATCCTCTTCAGATTTTCGTAAATAGATGAAAATGTTTAATTTTATATCTTGCGCGTACTTAGTTCCTTTTTCCCCTCTTTTTAACAAAATTTAAAGAATTACCCAATTAAGAGTTGAGTGTCTTGTTTCTTCAGAAATGGTTCAACAATACCATTCTTTCTCCATGAGCTAGTTAGATATAATACATTTTACTACCAAAGACCCCTTATTTAAAGTAGAGAATTCGACTATTAATGTCAGCAGAGTAAGTGCGAGTATACTGAGTATTATCACCATACCAATGGCATACTGAAATGCATATTATACGCGGCAAATAAACTTCTATTTGTTTTTCAAAAAACAACCCAAAAAGAGACTGTCATAAAAAAATGCATAATTCAATGCTTCGGTGACTAACAAGGGTAAGGGAGGCAAAGAAGATCAGTTGTGAGTTTGCTTCTTTGTTTTGAATTTCGCGCAAAGCTACGAGGTCTATCTGCGCTAGCCGTCCCTAATTTAGCAATGTAAGACTAGAAGGAAGGAA
>NW_013666934.1:201567-209210 GCF_000517525.1 Limulus polyphemus
CGGCTGATTAAAAAAAATATTCATGTTTGTTCACATGATTTTCTTAAATAATTTCACTATATGTTGGTTTAGAATTCATTTACATCTTTAACACAGTTTTAAATTCGTAATCTGTTTACCGCTATTAGAATAATTAACTGACACCCTTTAAACACTTGAATTAAACAAGCTTGTTTAATAATTTGTAAATCTTTATTTACCCACAATACACCGGTGAATACATTTTGTGTAAATAAATTTACATTAATTATCCGTATTAAAAATTTTATGGCATCAGTATTTAAGTTATATATATAGCCGATCCCTCATAAAAAAAGAAGTAATTCAATAGAACCTATCTTATAGGCACGATATAATTACCATTAAATAATCTGTAATCAATATTTGGTACTTGAAATATAAAGTAGTACCTTTTATCTTCTCAACTTCAACTGGGTAACTCCCTATTAATTTTGTCTTCATGGAGTAAGACAATATATAAGAAATGCCAAAGGCTTTAACTATTTGAATTCTACTTTTCCACGTATTCATGTTAAAGTTCATTTAAAATTATAGTGTATTCTACCACGTTGAATGTTGCTTACGAATCATCGTATCCAACATAGAGTTGTCCGAGGTAATATCTGTAAGTTCAGTGGGCTTCATGCTGATCGATACATTTCTAAATTCAAGTAACTTACCACAAAACATAAAATGGAAGCGTACTGGATTCACGAGCAAATATTTGTCGAAAGTCGGTCAGTGTAACTTCTCTACAAAAAAGTTTCATTTTTCTCTGAATAATTTGTAGAGATGGTTAAATTAAAAATTGACGTGATGAATTTGATCTTGTAAGTAAATTATTAGCAACTGAAAAATTCACCAACCCTTAATTCACAGTACCGCTGACACTAGCTGGTTGGCGACGTATTATAAATAACATCATTATGCGAGAAATATGAAACAGGCCCATGATGTTGTTTTTTTTTTTTAGAATTTCTTGCAACGCTACACAAAGGTTATATGCTATAGCTGTCCCTAATTTTATACTGCAGATTAGAGGGAAGGCAACTAGTCAACAGCATCCACCATTCCACCCACAGTAGGGGCACACAACTACTAGACCACACCCGGCGCTGTAGCTTTGAGCATTAACGTACATTTCCACACTTTGAAATACTTTATGTAAATTTGGTACCACTCCACAGAGTTGGCTGAGAGTAAGCTAACCATGCCTCTCGCCCCCACCACCACGTATCTGTGCACTTACTTTAGTTAGAAAAACACGTACTTATTTTGTATACTTTGATCCATTAGGTTAAAAAAGTTTTTGCATGTATAAACGGGTCTATTAAATATTAATTCGTATTTGAAATAAGTTCACATTTCTTCACTTTGTATTCTTTTAACGACTCTTCACATGCCATCCATGATACCTGGAGACATCAGTTATACATAATTTCTAAATTTAGTAATATAACGAAAATGTTATTAATATCATTGAAATGAACCACAAACAACAGTGGTTTAAAGTCCCTTATTAGTGACAGTCACCACTAACCATTAATGACCATCCTTTCTACTCCTGTACAAACAAGGAAACTTCATCACTTCAATACTTGTCTAACCTTACCCTAGTATTGCAACTCACTAAAACGTTCTGAAAGCAAAATCAAAATAACCTAATGGAGCAAGGTAGGAAAGTTAAAAAGTCTACTGGCTTTTAGTAACTAAATCTCAAATTCCAAGATTATTTACAAATAATTTCCAGCAACATTTTCGACAACTTTCTGTTGTTCATCAAATTAACATTCTTCTAGCTGAAATATTGCCTCCACTTTTATAAGACAAATTTATTTTAAGAAAATATTTTAATTTTTGACTTCTGTAAACAATTAAATATTTTGCCTTTCTCTGCCTTAATTATACTCTCTTGAAGCTTGATCGATTTTAATTTCCAGCTGAATAAACTATTATTACCTCATTTATTTGAACCTATATTTTTCAGAGCATGTTAGCACACTTGAAGTTTTTACATTACTGACTGAAGACTAAATTACTTCCTGGCAAAGTCCCCCTGTTGTCAAATCTAATCACCTGCCATCAGTGTCAGTCATTTAAGGTAATCTTCTCTTTCAGGTAAATGTTATTACTGAAACAAGAAATTACCCAGAATTAAATAAGGGATATATTTAAAAACTATCATTCTAATATTACATAAACGTGTCTTCCCATTCCAATTCATAAAAATGTGTTTTTATGTGTGTGTGCGCTTGTATGTATATATATATATACAGTGATCCAAAAGTAGGTATACAGTCACATATGTTGAATCTATTAAACTGTTTTTAGGTGATAAGAATATAACGGCTGATAACCTGACTAATGACCAACAGAAGTGACAGGAAGACTCTACGATTGAGTGAACAGAGATGGGTTTCAATTTGAACACCAGCGGGATTAACTTTCCCATATTTTCATGTCACGTGATCAATTATCAACTGTACACCTACTTTTGGGCCACCCTGTATATATATTCTTGTTATTGATTCCAGCTAAGTAAATGTTTTTTCTAGAAACTAGTACAATTTCCTAAACATGGCTACAGTTCTATGACATTAAGCCTGTATAAAGGATTTTGCACACTTAAAATATGTCCAAATTAGTGAACATACCTAAACGTGTTCATTTTTAGAGCAAGTGTACTTTTAGTACATGTTGAGTTTAAACTGTCCAATCAACATCGGTAAACTAAATTTTGTTTCACAATTGAACAAAACCAACAAACTATTCATTATTGTTTAGCTAATAGTGTATTCATTACAGCTCATACATAAACATGTACTTTTATTGCAGAAGGGATTAAATGTATTATATATATAATCTTCAACAGAACACAATTATCTTACTACTATGACAATATATATATACACGTATACATATAGCTATTCAGTCTGTTTAGACATTTTGCTACTTTATGTATCTATGAAACCTGATAAGCAAAAATACATTCAATTCGTATTTGCTTTCTTCCAAACAATTATTATAATTATTCTTAAATGCCACAAATTATTACTTCCACATCAAATTTATCAAGCTTTACTAAAACTATTGTTTAAGATATGTGCATCAAAAAAGTTTATACTTTTATAATAAAAATACATGCTTAGGGTTAACTACATACCACTGATCGAGTGTTTAATGTTAATCTACATTTCACCAGAACATACTAGACAGTCATACCAAACTCCTTAAAACTTGAAAAACACTAAAGCAAGAAATCAAACAGAGAGCTACATATGTCATACACCAACAAAATATCGCACTACCATTACATAAATGTGTGCCTTTCCGTTCAAGTGTTACTCCATTCCTGGCTATAAGTACGTGAAAATATTACGAGTATATACATAACACACCAGTATTTCTTGTCAAATACTTGATAAGAAACAGGTGAATATGTATCATAATGGATGAATTCAATCTTTTCATATCATAAATAATAACTGGGAAAATTTCACATGAGTAAAAACAAAAAAACTGCTGATCATAAAGTAATCCATACAGTTTCGACTGTTCCATTTCAAATGTTCTTTTGTAAATTTGTATTAAATGTTTTAAAAGTTCTTTCCAAAGTTAAAATATTTTTTTATTTTATAAGACTTATTTTCATAGATGCATTCATTTGTTTCACAAGTTAAACCAGCAAATACTGACAATTTCTATAAAAAAAAAAAGGGTACTTAAAGGTCTGAAAACTATCTTGCATGTAAAATTACTTCAAAACAAAAAATAAATTGGTGCTTCATTTGAAGAAATATCCATTTAAATCCTTCAGTCACATTAACAAACTCAACTTCTCCTCAGTTTATAATGTGAAATTCACCAAATCAGCTGCTGATTTTAAATTTTCAGCTGAGTCTGCTATTAGTAGCTTAGTTATTTGAACCCATGTTCTTCAGGATATGTTATATGAAATTTTTAAACTGGTTGGCTGAGGATTGAATCTCTTCCTGGCAAGGTGATGCTGTCATATCTAGACATCTGCCTTCAGTTGTCGATCATTTAAAACAATTTTCTCTCCCGGTTTAAATGCTGGCATCCCAAGGTAAGGACAGCTGGCACAACGGAAAGCATCTCCAAGATAACACTGCACAAAAAAACATTATGTTAAAAACAAACTTTACCGGTTAAAATCTCTAAACAATTCATTTAATTTAATAGTTTGCCACATCCATCCTGTTTGAGCTATTAGAATATCTGTATTTTTTAATATTAAAAACAAAATGTCATAATGTATGCACTGACATAAATGTAAGACATACTTTTTAACCCTAGCATATTTGCTATTTTTGGAGGTGTTTACATTAAAAAAATTATTCCAAAGAAATTACCACTACACTTCTATTAAAGAGAACAAGCTTTTTCATTTTGAAGATATACATTTTTTTCAATATAAATAAGATGTCATACAGCATGTGATATTTTAATCCTGTGTACACGGGTGGATCAAATTGCACATCATATTTTTTTTATGGAATTATATTCAAAATTAAATTATTAATGTATGTAAGCAAACTTGGCATAAAAATGTAGTAATAATATATATATTTGATATTATCTAAATTTTAGTTTCTTAATTTAAAAAGAAAACCTACGAATGAACTTTCAATTTTTGTGTCACAGTGTCACCTGACAAATCTGAGCTCCAATTTGCCCATTTAAAATTTTATTTCTACCCTTATATAATTTTCTGATTGTACAACTAATTAGAAACATATACTATAGATATTGAAAAGCCAGAATACAAATTTAAAACCTTCAATTTTATTGCTTTACAATATTCCTTATATTGTTATACTTCATTTTGGTGCCCATAAGTAGATATTTAGCCTCAGTTGCATTGTTTGCAATCATATTTTTCTGCTCAAGCAGTTAGCAGAATTTTTTCTAATTTACTTAGTCAGAAAGCCAGTTGAATTATAGTAGTTTTAAGACATTCTATTCTGATATACTTTTTATGTTCTAAAATGCACGTTTGAAAGGAGCTGTAATGACTTTATGGATAACAACGTGGTATGTAAAAACTAGTGTTATGGAAGTGTGTTCTCAAGTACAAATGACTGAAATAGGCTTCAACTCTAACATAAGTCCAAAATTTCTTGGTTTTTATAATTATTTTTTATATATTGTTATGTAAATTTTAACTTAAATAACTAAAATGTAAAAATTAGAAAATTCAATTAGACTAGTTAACAAAAAAGGAAATGAAAACAAGTGTAATAAAAAATATGTCACGAGGCCAGCTGAGGTTAGCTGTGTCGTGTGATTATAACTCAACTAGTTGCTTACACTAAGTTCTCCAACTCTGAGTTATTGTTTATCATGTACTTATACAGGGAGTAGAGGGAATTTGTAAAGAAATAAACTTAAAAGCAAGCAGATGTGAGAAAGTTAGAAAACTAATGTAGTTAGGATAAATAACTGTTATTGTCTGTTAGAATCTACAATTATTCAAGAAAAAAAAAGTCTTTTTTTTTGTATTTTTCAGTTTTTTTCCTTAGTACATTGATGATTACACTAGTTATTGTTAAAGTTGAGAGAGATATAAAACATTTGATATTCATTTAGAAAGATCTATACATTGTGCATATGAAGTAAGAAACTGTAAGATGAAAGGAAGTATTTTCATTCCTATCACAAAAATCGTCTTTCACTCAAACTTACTAAAGGCTTCATAAATTCACAGGAAAATCTTTAGTAAAAACACTTTAGATACAGAATTATATTATGTAAAGTTTCTTAGTTATAATCAAACAGTGATAGAACAGCCCATACACTGTTTCAATTCAAGCAATAAAAGCACTTAAATAATGGTTCAACACAATTACTAAAAAATTGTTTTTAAGATTTGCCAAAAATATGGGTGGATCATTTTAGCTCCTACAGCCTACAATTCATAATTTATCACTTTCATGGATAAGAGAAAAAATTTCAAACTTTCTATCTAGCAACAATAGATTTATAATACAAAGCTAGTTTGAAAAAGTTGCAATTCTTTACTTTTTTGTTAGTTCTAAAGATTTTTAGCTCCTTGAATAACTATTATTTACTTGACAAACAACAGGCCAAAACAATAATCTGAGCAGCCAATCAAGATTTGTGAAACTGTATTTCTTTGGGTCACTCTAAAATGAAAATATTTCATTAGGATATAAACTACAGTATCCCTTTGCTATAATAGGATTTTTCACCAATGAATTTGAAAAATTTTGGCATAGGTTATTAAACAAATATCTGATTCAAAAAGTGACATACAGAATAAAGCACATTAGGGCATGACTATGGTTTATATCTTTTATGCAAGAAATCGTTGTCACATATCACATCAATTAAGAGAAACATCATACACATGTATTTTACATTACTATATATAGAGAAACAATAACAGCCATTCATAAAATTAACATCCTACAAGAAAATTTGTCTAATTCTTTTGGTTAGTTGGATAATATTTACAAAGGTATTTTTTTTTTAATGTGCAGTGCCAACATATATTATTACCTAACAGTGTCTTCAGAACAGCATAAGGAATCCTATTACACATTCAGAGAACTTTAAAACACCTCAACTATAAAAAAGATTGAGATAACCAAGCCTAAAAGAACTAGGACAATGATGTTAAACTTGAAGGTAGATATTGTCATAACTGGAAAACTATATAGATTATTTCTAACAGAGAAATTAAATCTTTGTTTTCTTAAGACTCAATATTCAGCATCAAACATCTTAGTCTTACCATAGATAGTATAGAGTTAAAAAATAATAATCTCTTCAGAACGTATTTTTCTTACACATACAAAACTCCTTAGAAGATATTTTTTCATAACTTACCAAACTTCAAAATGTATTTTTTTCACAACATACCAACATCTTCAGAAGGTACTTTATTCACAACATATAAATTAGTTTCTCAAAATATACCACAGATACATTTTATACAGTTTATGACCATCAATTGACTGTAGCTGCAAAAAACTGAACCAATCCATGATACAAGAAAATGAGACTTTTTTAACTGATATAATGGATGTTTACCTAAGAACCTGGAATTATGCAGAAATGATAAACATTAAAAGTTGTGTTAATAGAAAAATAAAAACCACAGTGCCATATGGAACTAAAACAAATTACATTTTTGGGGGAGGGGCATATAATTTGGAGAGAACCCACTTAACCCTTTCGAGACAGGTCACGGCTGAAAGGCCATGTCATTTCGTTTGTTGACTCATATTCAAAATTTTACTGAACTACTATTTCATGAATTTATATCAATAACTTTGGTATCAAACTGTAAATTATAATTCAAATTTTAGTACTATATATTACTCAATTTAGTAATTTACAAGCAAATATTAAAAAAACCCACAGATAAACACTGATTTTTGTGTGTCATGTGGTATGTTGAATGCAGCACTGGTTCAAATTAGATGTTTGTGAAGTCAAGAATACGGATACTGACAAGCTAGAATATAAAATAAGAGCCTCTCATCTTTTCAATTTGTTAATATAGATTGCTCATGTAATAAATCAAACACAGTGGCACCCCACCCACCTCTTTCCATTTTAGGAAATGCTCCCTCATATACACTTCTATACATGAC
>NW_013666934.1:210210-212598 GCF_000517525.1 Limulus polyphemus
TTGTTAATATAGATTGCTCATGTAATAAATCAAACACAGTGGCACCCCACCCACCTCTTTCCATTTTAGGAAATGCTCCCTCATATACACTTCTATACATGACATGAATAACCAATTGGAAGCTCAAAATGTCCCCCTAGCGGCTTTCTCAGCTATTTTAACGGGGTTGGCGCCATTTCTTTTTTTTGAACCAATATTTCAGCAAGGTAGGGTGTGTCTTTAGTCTGCTCAAAATTTAATATTTTTTTAGACTAAAATACATCTTAGTTACTATGCTTGATAAATTATAGTGGAAGTCTATGGTATTGATGTAGTAATTTATGATTTTTTAAGTTATTCAAATGTATATATAAAACCTAAAAAAAAATTCTGTTTCATATCCTCAACGTGCACATTTTTTAAAGGCTTAGCAACCTACGTCAAGCAGCAACCCAGTACAAAGGTCATAATTAGAAGAGATAATTGTTTGTTTTATTTCTTTATTTACTGTTCTACATTTTAAGAAAAATAAGTTTAAGAACTTATTTCAAAATAGCAATAATCTATATACATACATAATGTATAATAATTGAAATGTAACTGTATTTTACAAAATACTAGTTGACTAAAACATAGCCAAGACAAGTTACTTTGTACAAACCAAAGGTCAGTTTTATGTTATTTGATACAGTAACATGAGTGCACGTAAGCCGCATCATTGTAACTTTTGTATTGTTAGCCAGGCATGGCTGAAAGGTCAATATAATGAAAATAATAAATATATATAAATGTATAATGTTATGAGATTTAAGCTATTTAATCTAAACATTTATGTTTTCGTGTTATAATTTGTATTCATTCTGGAATGAAAGATGTATAATTTATATTTATTTCCTAATTTTTTATTGTGGTTATGAGATCAGTCAAATCTACTGAACCCGTACAGAGACTAATTACTGAAAATAACAGATAAAATATAGTTTTTTATTAAGAAAGGTTTGATAACTATCTGGACATTATAAAGGTTTTTGCATATGAAATTTCAAAATTTTCTGATGCATAAAAGTATTTTTAATCTTAAAATGTATATTACTTTGCATGATAGATAGGCAACATGCAAAAAGAAAAAAAAGACACGAGAAAAACATTGTTGTACAAACCTTAAGACTTAATAAAAAAAAAAAATTGATATTTTGTGTATGAAAACACAGTAATGTTTACTAATAATTTGCCAAATTTCGTTAACATTCGCTTACTAATTTATAAGTTATAGCATGAAAACTATAACAAGCACAAAATAGTTACAAGGGAGGTCACAGGGACCGAGCCCAAGCTGAAAGAGTTAAGAGTTACTGTAACAAAAAGCTCCTTTAGGATCTTACATTTCCACAAGCAGAAGTGTTTGACTGAGGTATTGGTTCTTTTTCCTGTTCAAGTTTCTCAGCAAGTCCACAAGTACAGTTTTTACAAGCTTTTCGCTTTTTAGCACCATCACAGCTTGCTAAAAATAAAATAATATGAAAGGTTAATATCATAAAAAGTGTGTGTGTGTTGAATTCTTAGTCTTGAAACTTAAGGTAATTACATATAACAATGTATATCAATATATCAAACAATTCAACTACAACAAAACTTTAGCTACCAAATCCCTCTTCTTTTTACTAATGAGTATTTTTGTCTAAATACAGTATTTCTATATGCATAAAACTATTCTACTTCCTAAAGCCACATTCTCTGCTGGAAAAGATTTGCATATAAAATATTAATCCCTTCTCTGATGTTTTCAATCAACATAACTTACTCAAACATAGCATAGAAAATTCAAGTAATCCTTTTTTTTTATGTCATCATAAAAATAAAATGACACAAAAAACAGTTACCTTACTACACTATTACTGATTACACATAAAAAGTAATCATAAGTAACCTCTTAAACACTGTTTAAAGAGAAAATATTTTGTTATAAAATGACATGTTCCAATGATAGTTACCACAACATCTTTTAGGACTCTGTGTCCACCACTGCAGAAGTGGTGTTCACACAAATATATCCGAAAGATGCAGTTTTTATTAATTCTTCAGCAATCTGGTGAGCATTAAGTTACTCCAAATTTCAATTGCACCACCAAAAGTGACTAAAAATAAATATTTTCCTTAAATTTTAACACTCCTTTAATCATTTGCCCATTGGTGACAAGCAGTTGTAAGAGCTAATGCAGCAACAGCAAAGACATGCAAACTTTCAAGTCATGCCTAAACATCTTTAAAAAAGTATAAAAAGGAGTTGATTGCATTAAAAGTTGAAAAATATGGTTTGGATTCAATTGTTGTGATGTCTAAGTTTAAAAAGAAAGTTTTTGTCTGCAAAGTTAATAATTAAATATTTTGTAGGAAAAGTGTGACTTTAAT
>NW_013666934.1:213543-225368 GCF_000517525.1 Limulus polyphemus
TGTCTAAGTTTAAAAAAGAAAGTTTTTGTCTGCAAAGTTAATAATTAAATATTTTGTAGGAAAAGTGTGACTTTAATACGACATTACATTATTAAAAATCGTATTTTCACTACAGTTTAAAACCACGATAAATTAATAAACACATTTATACATCAATAATGGCCCCCCAGTGGCACAGCAGTATGTCTGTGGACTTACAATGCTAGAAACCGGGTTTCAATACCCGTGGTGGGCAGAGCACAGATAGCCCATTGTGTAGCTTTGTGCATAATTCCAAACAAACAAACATCAATAATGTTTTAACAAAGAGAATTCATCCAGTGTCATTAGGGTTCAGAATCACAAATAAAACAGTTTCAATATATTAGAAAACCACAAATAATATGAGCAAAAATACTGTATTAGTCATCAGTACTTCCTTTCTTGCACAATAATTGACCTAGGCCTCACCCATTCTTTCATTGGGAGAGTAAGACCATTAGATGTGGGAAATGAATCATTATTTTGTTTCGTTAACTCTTAAATGTATGTTTTACATACTAATGAAAGTGAGCTCTTGCTTCCATTTATGAAGAACTTTAATAAAGTACTTTGTTGAAAAACCTGTGGAGGTGTCATTTTAGAATGTGCAAAATCATCATATGCAATTATAAAATAATGCACTGAGACATTTATATCATTTCTCTGAGAGGTAGTTGAGTTCTGAAGAATGTTATCATTTTAAATCTCATCACAAATGGCAGTTATGACATGTGACAGTAGAAGTCCAACTAAAGATAAATAAGACAGAGCTGAAGGCTAAAAAGTATGAAACCCTGTTCAAAGTAACTATTAACCAATTACTGATAATATCAGAAAATATTTCCAAGTAAATCCCTAGTGATTCTCACAATTAGAAAAATGCAACTGATCATCACCCTTCTTTCCTTTCTACACTAAGCCAACTTTACGCTTACTTCTAAATCTTTCCTCCATTGAATCTAATATGAATTTAACTTATTATTTAATCTTTTTTTAGGATGTCCACAAACTCATGAGGCAAGAGAAACCTTTTATAAAACTACACTGACAAACATCAAATAAATGCAAACTATCCAAATGCTTATTTAGTGTTCTGACACTAAATTCCAAAATCTTGCTCACGATAGACATCAAACTGTTTCCCAGATCTTCCAAGATCTCTTCTTAGAAAAAACAACAATCACATCACACTAGCAATATTCCAATCACCACAAATTTCCACTATCAAGAGACTTTACAAAAGATAATAGTTAAATGCCCATTAATATTTTTTCTTAGTCTGTTTCAAAGTCTTTGAATAAATTTTTAGAGTGTCATCATCAAAAGTTTTTGGTTGGTAAACTTCTATGTGAGCATGCTAAATGAAATACTTTAGTGAAGTAATTGCAACTGAAAAAAATATTAAAATTAGATTAAATAGATGTTAAATATCTTCAAAGTACTGGGTACATGATTATTTGTATAATACCTAAATCTATTTGATCAATACATAGAACAGCTCATGGAATGTGATGCTACAAATCATACATTTCCTTCTCAATTGTATTTAAGTGAAGCCACATAGAACAAGAAAGATCTACTAAATATAAAATAGTATTCAAAGTATTGCACATACTCTGTTCACTATTAAATATTGTAAAATATACAATATAAAAGAGCAAGCAAATCTATAAAGCCACTTACAAATATTCAAAAATCTACAAATAATTAACAATTTTAATAATAATCAAATACTTTTCCTGTATGTTCATAATATAAAAATTTAAAAAAGCCTATGTTATGAAACCTGAAACCCATCACTATTCATTCCATTATTTACTCCTTTCAATGATTATATATAATTTGAGTATTAACGGTCTAATTAACTTGACAAAATTAGTAGAATTTGAACATGATAAAAAAAGTAAATTATTGTACACTTTTACAGATGTACTTAAATTTCTTTCAATATTGAAAGAATCAATTTGTTGTGTAAATCTTTACTGACATGCAAACTAATGAAGTATAATAAATGAAAAACAGAGGGCAGGATATGTATATATTCTGCTATTTGTTACTAATGGAAAAAAGTTTATAATTGAAGAAAATATTTCAGCACTAAAGTTATTTTACTGATACATTTGAAATTACAACCCAGTTTCCATCCAGAAAATAGTGCTTAAGCAATACTGCATAATAACAAAATTTCACAACAATTTATTATTATTTTTTGCTGGGCAGCCTGTAAACTATTTAAATGTACAAAAAAAAATAAAAAAAAAATAATTGGGTTAGATATACATGTAACTCAGGGCTCAAAATTAATGATGACTAGCTAGTAACAAGCCAGATGATTCTAGTGTTTTAGCCATTAAACGTCAAGAGTCAATAATCCAAACATGATTACGAATATTCAATCCACTTGTTAACAAAAATGACAATTATAAAAAATGGAAAATACACATGTCCTGTACTTTATTTCTTTATTCAGCACAATATCTTTGTTGTTGTTTTTTCCATACCTATTGTTTCTCTAATATTTAATTCAAATTTCCACTCTACTTGATTTATCAATTTAACATTACTCTCTAATAATCTATTTTCAAGACAATCCAGCATTTCTTCAACTGGAACATTTATGAATAGCAAAACAATGTCAAAAGAGGTTAGTTTGTCTGTTGATTCCAAATTTATCCCAGCGATTTTATCAACAAGAATAGGCAACATAATTAAAAAATATATAGAATGTAGTGTAACATTCTCTCTGCATTATAAACTAAATTATTTTCTCATGGGAATAAAAGAGAGTAGAAGTTGATAAATGTGGGATTTATAAAATTCCTTGTGTCTGTGGTCACAATTACAATGGTCAAACATGCAGAAATTTGAAATTAAGGATCAAGGACCATAAAAATGTGGTAGAAAAATATAAAGTAAATGAGTTGTCCTTAGCATAACATGAGGCAGGCACATTTCATGTTATAGACTGGAGTGATGTTAACATGATAAATCAAGTAGAGTTGAAATTTAAATTAAATATTAGAGAAACAATAGATATCGAAAAAACAAAACAAAGATACTGTGCTGAACAAAAAATTTGGTCCAGGTTAAGAAGAAATAAAGTACAGGACATATGTTTTATAAACTCTGGGCATTTTAAGTCTAGATAGCACTAAAGAAATGCAAATGATTATGTAGTTATATGAGTCTAAACCAAAGTTTTACTCCTGAAGATGGTGGCATAAGAACACCAAAACATGTAGAATGTTTTTTAGAGCTGATCCCTGTTTTAATAAATTATTTATTGTGTAATTATTTAAGCATTGTACTCCTTTTAATTGTGTGTGTGTGTGTGTGTATATATATATATATATATATATATATATATGTGTGTGTGTGTGTGTTGCACAAGTGTCATTTTAAATTATTTTAAATCCTAAAATACTCATTAATTAGTAGATAATACAGGCTATTAATTAGTAGATAAAAAACAGTCTGGCTGTTCAGAAGCTGTACTGAGCACTAGGAAATAACATATAATTCCATGAATTAAAGATTAACTGTACAGTACATAACTCTGCAACATTTTTATATAACAGCAACATAGTCTAAGTAATGTAATTATACAAGGCATGTGTTAATGTACAATTTAAGGAGTCAACTTGATGCTGTGTTTTAAACTATACAAGAAGTTATCTACTGATTGCTTATATTGTTGTTTTTTTCCGTTGGCTAGTAAAAATTTGTACTGCTCATTTAGCTGTCAATCAATAGGAATAACCTTGGAATTAAAAGTTTAGGTGTAGACTTGGCAAAAAAAAACAACTGAGGTTTGTAAAATGGAGTGTCTAACATTGTCTTCTTATACAAGAGTTCATGACAATGCAAAACTTTATAATGTTTAGCATCTCAACCAATATTAAATTACACTTGTGTTACCAGTATTTGTTAATACATAATCACTCTCAAAGCTTGCCTGATCATTTACATCTAAAACAGAGTGCCAAAGTAACACCCACATAAGAGAAAATATCGCGAGTCCTGTATAATGAATATTGACATGACCAGCATCCCATATTCAAATAAAACTTTTCAATGATCACCACCAACCTTTCAAAGATTCAGGATCTGGCTTCTTCAGATCCTCTTCATCTAACAACTGATCTGAGTCAATTAATTCCACATCTTCATCCAGTGTATCGTCTGCAGACAGAGTCCAAATCTTGGAAGTATTTTCATCTGATTTACTTCTACCTGACATAGATAAAAAAGAACACAGAGGAGTTTTGTATGATATCAAAATCTTATTTAACCTCTCTGTACCTCCTGATCAACAGATAATTTTGTTGTTAGAAAAATCTTCCAGTAAATGAAATTTTGATAGGATGTTAAATACATATTCAGTGCACTAGATATTTCTTTTGATATATATTGATGCACTTTTCTGGACTAGCTTTTATTTCTCGTTTATTCTCTAGGTAGATTATGTTTGAAGAAATAAAAACATTTACAAGGAAGCAACTATTGAAAGTTAATATTTTTAATTTAGAATACTTAATTCAAAATTAGTATTAAATTAAATATATCAAGATAGTTTGATATTATATGAACAATTAAAATAATTTGATTGGTTAGAAAAAAACATACATATAACTGAAATTTAGTAATAATACTAAAATCAATACAAATTTTGACATCCATCAATATCTACATATTAATCATGAAGCTCTCATTCAAAACCATGTTGTATTTCATGAAATTCACAAATCCCAAGAAAGTGTATGTTTAAAATAATTCAAAACAAAAAGACTCATAGATAAAGCACATACACATAAACACACATATGCACAGTATTAAAAATAAATTATGAAACCAGTGAATGAAATGGGTATAAAGGCAAATATTATGTGATTTCTCTCCCCCCCCCCCCACACACACACTCCACTGTACAGTCACGTTGATAGTTTACATTGAGATTGATTCTTTGCCTAACTAATCAGCATGCCTATAAAAGTACAGACAGTCATATTATTTCCAGAAATAGTGTGGTAAATGCACCTATTGCTTCCAAGACACAAATGTCATATCACAAATATGTAGAAATCAAATTTTGGTCGGTGAAGAGTGCTCTTTGGAGATGAATCCAAATTAAAATTGTGTGCTAACAATCAATGTTTGTTCAGTCACAGAGAAAAAAAAACAGTGTCAATGTACGACATCTATAGTGTGGGTTACATCTCAGCCAATGATTTGGGAAATTTCCACAAAACTGATAGCAGCCTGACTGTTAACAGGTACAATCAGATTATTACTGATCATGTGATTCCTTCTTGAGCTAGACCTGTTGGGCAGAGATACATCTTCTTGCAAGACAGCAGGTTTGTTTTGTTTGTAAGATCACACAAAGCTACATGAGGGCTATCTATGATAGCCATCCCTAATTTAGCAGTGAAAGACTAGAGGGAGGGCAACTAGTCACCACCACCAACTCTTGGGCTACTCTTTTACCAATGAATAGTAGGATTGACAGTTACATTATAATGCCCCCATAGCTGGAAGGGCAAGCATGTTTGGTGGGATGGGAATTTGAACCTGCGACCAGCAGATTGCAAGTCGAGTGCCCTAACCACCTGGCCATGCCAGGCACAAGACAGTAATTCTAAATATGCAACAAATATAGTATAAAAAGAGAGAAAGAGGCTGATGGAGCTTGCAACTGTGGTTTGGCCTCTATAAACGTCCTGGTATGAATACTATTAAGGGTGTATGGGCTTAAATGGCATCTAAGAAAGTCAAATGTCAACTGCTCTGTTTAAATCAAATACTGAAACAGTGCACAACTTTTTACTTTTCTATTTTCTGTAATAATGTTTTATAGTTATGATAAATCTACCATTTATTTGCCAACTCATTGTTTGTGATTCTTGTATATATATGTATCACCAGTACATTTTTATACATATTTCCATTATTGTGTGTGTGTGTATACACACACACAGATTCAGTTTTCTAAACATTTCACATCTGCTTGGTTTTAATCTTATTACTTTCAAATGCCCTTTAGATCCTACTTAATGAAATGACAGTCCATCCACCACAGCAAGAGAACATAGTATAAGCAACCAATCAAGTTACAATAACATAATGCAGTTAGCTCAAGCAGGTCTTATGAATTATTTTCTCATTTATAATTTTTATATAACCTAACAAGTTTTTGATATTTACATTTTAGTAATTTTGGTTAAAACAATGCATAACAATAAGTCAACTGCCTAGCTCTATTTCAATGTATTGTGTCAAAGCCTCCTACAACAGAACCTATACCCCAGAAAAAGTCCATAATTATGTTTACCACATAGAAATGGCTATTACGTCTAGATTCATCCTTATATAACTCCCAAAGAAAATATCATCAACAATCCTCTGTATTCATTCCATTCACTACTCCTTCAATGAACAGCCTTAAAATTCAGGCTTCACAAAAAAAATCTAACATCAAACATTGTATCCTTTTTAATGCATCTTTAAATTAACAAACTTTTCATCATTCTACATTTTTCTATACTACTTTCCTCAAAATAAAGCAAGAATTATTTCAAAGATGATTATAGAATTTGGAAAATATTAATTGAAACAATTAACAAATTACTTGTAAAAACTTATCTCCTTCCTGAATTGGTATGTTTACTATATTTAATGTTTCTATATCTAACTGCTTCATTTGTGCAACATTTGAATTCCTGAAAAGATTAAATACATATAGTCTCAAATCTTTGGACAAAATACTGTGGAAAATTGACAACATATTAATATACTCATCATGAGCAAAAAAATCAATTTTTGAAGGTTCACTTACGAAGTATTAAGAAAAAAAACTCACAAATAGGTGATCAGTTTTACAAAAAGGAAAGCCTAACTTCAAGTTCTCATCTCATATAACTCTTTCTGTAACTGATTTGGTTACACTTACAGTTGGTAAATTTCATTGCAATATTATTTTCAGAATCATAATGACCAATAGTTCAAAACAAATTAAGGAAAATATCCACATTTCATATTCTCTGAAAACTTTTCAATAATCCATTTCATGGTTTCTTGCAAATCTCTTTCTATCTGTTAATTTTCAAATTGAAAATATTAAGTACAGATTTCATTTTTGCATCTGCGTAGCTCAGATCATGAGGAAACTTACATGTAGCACAAGTAGGTGAACCAGCATGTACCTTGTGGTTTATACCATCACGGAGAAAAGATCACTATCAATTCTTAAACACAAGTAATTTTGCAGCTTTTTCTTTCTTTTATTTTCTCAATCTCATTACTTTGTGATGTTTAAGGGTAGCAATAGGCACATTGCATTGTCTGCTTTCAATGATAATCTGATGTTCTGTTCAGTAGAACTGTGAATTTACACAACATACAATCATACTCTGCCCTCCCCTTAATTCCTAACAAATTTGTTTGAATCTTGGGAGCTATATTTTTCAAGTGAAACACATCTAATTTTACGAACTTGCACTTTATCGCATTCTTGCATTATAAACAGTAATGTTGCAAATGTGTTCTATCAGTGGGTAGGTTCTTTTGGATTATTTGGTAAAAATAATGCCAAGTTCAGTCCATGCAACAATAATAAATTTATTTATTTCTTCCTTAATATCTGCTACAGGCTATTTTAATTTGCAGTTGTAGACCTAAGTGCACAAACATGTCAACAGAAATTTCAAAACTATTGGTAAGCATGCCTAACTCACTTGCAGAATTTCTTTGGTAATTCATTGAATAACTGATTAGATGTGATAACTGTCACTTCTACCACTGATTATTCACTGAATACTCCACAATACTATATTACTCCTTAACTGATCAACCACATTTATATCGTACTCACCTTTTATTCATTACACAATTTTTCCATGCATTCTAATAAATATCTCAATTAAAACATTGAAAATATAGCTTACAGCAGTAATAATGCCACCATTTTTTTTATCAAAATACATTTTTAGTATTTATTTAGACCCTTTTGAGCTACCTAATTAGATCTAATTTTCAAAATTACCATAAACATTAAACAAATATTCAGTGTTCATTTACCTTTCTTAGCAAAATTAAGTTTAATTGTTGATCCAACTTCAAAGTTGGGTTTTCTGGCACAAACTTCCATCAGTGAGACTGTTCCTTCTTCTATCTCAAGCTCCTTTTTTAGTTCACTTAGTTGTGAAGCAGGAAGGGGAAACTCATGTGGCTATTGTTATGGATAAACATTAAAACAGATACCTTTAGTCCTCAATTTCATAAGAGTTAAACATATATAAAATATAGGAGACAAATTGAATAGGTAATGACGAAAAAATTATTAGAAGTTTAAATCTCTCACTAAAGACAGATCAAAGAGCACATGTCACAATGTTTTACAGTATCATTTTCAAAATTTAATTTAAAACTTTATTATTAATGCATGTCAATAAAGGTGGCATAAAAATGTAGTTTACAATTCAAATTTGAATATGAAATATGTTTTAATTTCTTAATTCGAAAGAAAATGTTACAAAAAATGCTAAATATCTTTTTTTGTGTGTCACATTACATGTCCTCTTGTCTTTTTTGCTCAGTTTATATTTTATTACACCTAACATACAATGATAAGGGCTAGCTTTATGAGCTTTTAGAGGATGCAACAGCCGAGATGGACCAATAGATCCCATGTTGTCCCAAAACTTTATGTTATGTATACAGTGCCTATAGTGGTTAATAAATTAGAAACTCAGATTTTTTTTTATTAAGTTAACAACAGATATTGTCACTAAATGATGGTTAATGACACTTTTTACATTAAGAAATTTCAATGTAGAGAGAAGAAACTCATACTTTGACATTGCTTTTATTATCCTTAGCACTAGTTTCTTCATGCTATGTTGATTCTGCACAAAATCATTAATTTTCCTTTCAATTAAACATTTTATTATACAAAAAATTTATTTGGCACTAAGAAAGAATGTCCCACTATAATTTTACTAGCTTTCTAACTAAGCTATAAATAGGTTATAAAAATTCTGTTAAGTGTTCAGAGTAGAAAAATGTGATTGCAAACAATGACACTGAGGCTAAATATATGCTTATGGGCACCAAAATGAAATAAAGGTACATAAGAACCTTGTAAACAAAAAACTTTCTTTTTGTTGGTTATAAATAATCTAATATCAATGTTAGAGAGAATTACTGACATTTTCTGAAAGAAGACATGATATGGGAGGGATGTGTCATTTGGGTTTGACATCTCTTTTTCTTTTTGGGTCTCAGTAAGGCAAGAAGACTGGAGGTTCTAAAATTATATTCTGGCTTGTCAGTATCTATAATATGTGAATTTAATTACTTGAGGTCAGAAAATCAAATAAATGTAGAAATAAAATCTAAAATGGGCAATTCAGAGCACAAATGCATCATGTGACACACACAAGTAAAGAATAAGAACTTAAATATCTGCTTTTCAAAATTAAGAAATTGAAACTTTGATAATATAAAGATATTAATTATAAGCTACATTTGGATACCAAGTTTATTAACATAGACTGATAATAAAGTTTAATTAAATTTTGAATGTAACTTTGAAAAGAATGTGAAATGCACACTTTGACAAACTTATACGCATAAGGTTAATGTAAAATGATTTCTCACCTCACCAATGTCAACAAATCCCGACAGTTTCAGTGCTGATGCCAATTTTGCTGATGACCTGATTTTGTGTTCAGAGTCTAAGAAAAACACCAAAAATACTAACTTGTTCTGAACATAAGTAAATAATATATAAAAAAATACTCCTGAATATGTATATATGAACACATCTAACTGTATGGAATTATAAATAAACTACTTAGGTTTCACATTAGTACCAAACTAATAAATTAATATTTTTTTCCTAGCTGCCATACATGTTATTAAGTTGTCATCTGGAGGAAATGGTATATTTTCAATTATAATTATTGCAAATTAAAAAATATTATTAGTTCAAACAAGGCTAAATTTTGTATGCAAGATTTTGTGACACTTTCTTGCAATTTAATTTGCCTTTTTTTAAAAAAAATTATGGTGACATTTTGTAAGTTAAATATTTTTATGGGTAATTAAAAATATCAGTATTTGCCATTACAATTTTTCACAACTGGAGTAACACAACCTTTGTAAGTTCAGGAAAAAATCATGTTATCAGTAAGTCTACTTGATGAATTATGAAACTTTATTTGTACATTAGTTAAGTATACTTAATAAATTCCTTAACATTCACATGAATGAGATACCAAGCTTTTGAAGATCATTCAAACAGATCACAAATACTAACTGTGTTCAAAATCTAATTTTATGTTTCCATGTTTTTGATAAATTGTACCTTAATAGAAACAATAGATAAGAATTTTGTTGATCAAATAAGTGTACACTGAAATGTTGAACATGTGAGAAATAATTCAGTTCTATACTTATAACATTTCATTATTAGATGCTTCATCAGTTCTTGACATGTTAGTCAAACAATCATTATTGCAACTCATAGTTTGGAAAATAAACAGTTAATATAATTAACTTGTGAAAGTTAAATTGTTATTCAGGTAAGAAAGATGATGATAGGTCACGAGAAACAAAATTTTAAACAGAGCATGAAACTAAAAATGTTTTGTGTGTTAATATTTTTTAAAATTCTTGAAAAAATATTTTGATGTAGACATTTAGTTTCCCAAGATTCTTAACTACATTGCAATTTTTAAAAGAATAACCAAACCTAGACGAATCTACAAGTTTCCAGGACCTGTATAAACTTATATATATCTATATATACACCTAGCCACTTTATTAGAACTGTACCCAAATTAAAAATAATGTTAGAATTAAATTCTTCAAAACTGCCAGATGAGATGTATCATATTGCTACAAAATTGTGTTTAACTTTGGCTTGAGCTTTTTTTATTAACAAGATTGGCAAGGCCAATGAACTACCAGTGTTCCATGAGGGCATGACTGTTGGTACATGTTTAGCAGAAGTCTTAACCAGAACGATTGTGGAATTGACTGGCTGGTCTAGTCAAAGTCCTCATTGATATAGATTTATTATAAATAGCAAATTGAACAGAAGAATTCTTTTGACAAGTGAAACTACAGTTTCAAACACAACGAGACAGAGCTATATGGAAGAAACAAACATGTTTTGTTGGTCAAACTAATAGAAACCTTCAATATCAACAAAGATAATGCTACCTTCACCAGAATTACACACAGATATGCTGTAGACCTAAGTCACCAGCTAATCAGTGGTGTATGGAGTGATGTTAATTGGATTTTTAACGAACTGAATCACATGGTCTAACAAGTTATGATTCATCTTGCTTTAAGCTGATGTGTGTGCCAAGCTTCTGTTTGGAGAAATCTGTATGAAGCACTGAACCTACTTTTGTGTTCTAACAATTAAGGCAGCGAGAAACAGTGCCATGGTATGGAAGAATGTTCTTTTAGTATGAACATGGCCCATTAATTCAAATGATTAAACTATTAAACTTTGAACATTATTGCTGATCAAGTTCATCTCTACAGGTTACATTATTTATTCAAATGCTAATGGGTACTTCCAAGATGATAATCCAACCATTCACAGTACTCCCATCAGTCATAACTTATTCCAGGAGTATGTAACATTTTTCCTACCTTACACAATCACCAGACCTTAATGCTGTGAGTTGAACTACACCTCCAGAGTTGCAAGTCATATTAATGGAATTTTTTTAAAATTACATATATATATATATATATATATATATATAATGCAGATACTATACAGT
>NW_013666934.1:225378-227846 GCF_000517525.1 Limulus polyphemus
ATATATATATATATATATATATATATATAATGCAGATACATTACAGAGATATGTTATGATAGCTTTATTATTCCTATAAAATTACATTATGAAACTTACTGATATCTTCAGTTGTTACAGGTTCCCTAAGGACAAGTTTTCCTCCAGGTCTAAGTAACCTTGCTATTTCAGATAATACTTCTGTAGGATGAGTTACAGCACCAGGAGAAGGAAGTCCACACAAAACAACATCAAATGATGATACAGCATGACAAGCTTTATATAATACATAATAAGAGATAAATCTTTAAACATTGGTTTAAAAAATTATAAGCAACGAAACACTACAATATTTATTTTTAATTAACCAAATATACAATTTTATAAACGTTTACAATACACACGTTAACTTTAAGTAGAATGTTTACAGAATCTAATCAACAACACTCTTCATCTGCTTCTAATGCAAAGTACAATACGCACAAATTGAAAATACTCACACACTAATAGCCGCTCTATATTTTCAACAGCAACGCTTCCTTGCTGACCCACTTTTTCACGTAAAGTATTGACAGTATCAACTAATATGTCTTCACCAACTGATGCACCCCACAGAAGAAGAACTTTCTGCCCAGGAGTTGGAGTAAAGTTCATTTTTATGCCAATTCTGATTTTCTTCTGCCAAAAAATCTATAATTTAGGACATTATACATCAAATTTTAAAATATAATTAAACACCTATTTTCTGTTCCTGTTTAACTTCTTTCTTAAACTTATCTATTGCAAAATACACTACTTACAATTAAATGCAGATAATCAGAATAAATTAAAACTTAAGATTGTTATACGAAGACATGTTCTTTGAATATTTTTAGTTCTTTCTGCAGTATGGTGTAGCTTTATGTAAGTTATCACTTAAACTTCATAGATATTAAAATCAGATTGTAGATAAAACGCTATTTTTAAAATTATAAAACTAATCTCATTAACCAAACTAGAGTTTAGAACCACAAATACTCACTGTTCACAGATAATTTCTTACCTGTACATGAATAAGAAACAGTACAAGTCACAATTCTGTAGGTCTATGAAGAGTTTTTACACTACAAATTAAGTATTTTATTTTATGGTTGGTAATTTCAATTTCTCCAATTTTTCTCTGATAAATTCTAAAATAATTTACACTTTCTGAAGTTTTTGATCTACTTTCAACTTGAAATGACTTTCAGTTGTGTTAGCTTTTGAAGATTTCAATGATAAGCCAGATAAACTTTTGACATAAGGAGTATTTACTCTTCAAGATAAACTGCAATGATGAAAATGGTAACACAGTGATGAAAACTTTGGTATTCTTGGGTTTCTGTGACTTTTTTGTTTACTTGCTATATTTATTTCTGTATGAATGTTCTAGGACCATCCAAATCAATCAGAGTAAAAATTCAACACAATAAGTGAGCTTTTTTTGGATGTCAGTCAATAAAATTTGAATGGTATAATTTTCAATTAAATAATAATCCTGAACTAAATGTAACCATCAGCCAGAAATTGCTGTAATATTTATCAATCAGTTTATGGTGAGAATAATCTCCCATGCTTTGCATTTATTACCAGAGTTGAGCAATTGGTAGAATTTGCTAACTGCAATGTAATTTCTGACAGTTTCCCATTGCCATACCATTAGGTTGAAGTTTGCATATCATGATTTTTTTAATGGCAAATTCAATATTTAATTAAACATTATTATAAATGTACGTCAATAAACTTGGTAAGAAAACATAGATAATTTAAACTTTTTAATTAAAAAATAATCCCAATCTTCATTCTTATTGTGTCACTTGACAAGTCCAAGCTCTGATTTCTCTCTCCACTTCAGAATTTTCTAATTTCAATAATAACTTCTACATATTCCAACCAATTAGAAACACAAATAATACAAAATTACAAGTGAGAATCTAAAATCTGAACCTCCTAACTTCTTTACTTGTTAAATATCAAAAAAGTTGCCAACCAGAGAAACTCCTATCCTTTCATTCTGACATTTTCGAAATTATTTACTAATGAACTTTATATGGCTGATGACATTCCTTATAATCGTAACAGCATTTTCGTCCTCTACATAAAATATACATATCTGCGTTAAATATTCCCACCATAGGCTATCAGTCAACAAAAACTGCTTGGTTTTTATTGATCTGATTTGGTACCAGAGATAGAAATCTATATAAATATAATAGTACTGTCTGTTGTATGTCCATGAAACTATTTTGCAAATTTGGTATAGAGGTTCATTGAGTCCATGGGGAGATACATACAAATTTTCAGTTTTGCATTTTGCAGTTTTTATGGGCATTTTACCTCTACTTTGCCCCCTGTTGATGGATCTTCACCAAATTTGGCCTGTATGTTTGTTGGGTCCATGCAGAGATATATGCAAATTTGTGGTTTCATATTTTGTGGGTTGCAGCTTTTAAGGGTGTTTTAGCATTTTT
>NW_013666934.1:227856-230743 GCF_000517525.1 Limulus polyphemus
TAATCATGAATTTACATAACTTCCATCCAGGGAACTGGTACTCCAGCTAGTAATGAAATAAAATTACATTTGCTCGAAGGAAAGCTATCAGGAAGATTATATTCCCTCATGTAAAGTTGCATTTCTTAATGAATTTTTCTATTTAATCCATTCAGTATGTTCACTTACTTTGGTCATAACTAAAAGAATATACATGTACCATACAATCCTGACCAAGAAAGCCAACTAAAAATATGAAATTCCTCAGGAATGTAATATTTTGATCCCTGGGTACTCTGGAAGGTAAGGGAAATTTTTAAAAATCTGTTTATAGCTAGCACTTCCATTAAACTATAAATACTGGAGAGAGACCATTACAAAATCTAGTTGACTGACAGAGACAGAAGTTACTGGTTGGTTTGATTAGTTGCAAATCCTGTGATGGGCAGCTAACTTAGTTCATACATATTAATCCAGTGTGATTTCAAATTTTTTTTTTAAATTTTCTATCTTTATTCTTCTGTATGTGTCATGTGATGCATCTAAGTTCTGATTTTGCTACTTCAGAATTTCCTAACATTAAAAAGAGGCTACTGCAGTTTCTAACCAATTTGAACAAAATATACATAATTACAAGCAAAAGTCTAAAATTTCAATCTTCCCCCTTCTTGATTTCCTGAGATACAACTTTACAATGTCCATGAAAATAAATCTCCAAATAAATCTTACATGTTGTTCACTTGTCACGATGTAAACAGAATTGCTTGACATGTGGTGATCATATTTTCGTGCTCCAAACACCTAAAGGAATTTTTAACTCATTTATAGCTGGCTGCCTTAGAAGGTTGAATAAATTAGTAGTTTTCCAAATTTTTTCTAGTGACATATGTATCTTATATGTTCTAAAATGCATATTTCAAAGCTACATTAATTCTTTTTTGTACACCCTCATTTGTGAGATTCATTTAGGCTTACGAAAGAACGTCTAACATTTTTACTCATGTATGCAGTAAGTACTACAAATCCTTGTTTTTGCGTATACATGTAATTTTATCTATTGACAAACAATTTCTTAACAAAAGTAACTAAAATGTAAAATTTAGGAACTTCTCAGCAGATAGACCTAACCAAGCTTCATTAAAATAAAATGTCTAAAATTTCATGAGCTCAAGTTTTCTGTTAAACATTATATTCAGCAAACACAGTGTTTTACAATAGCTTTAAGGGAAAGAGCTAATGGGCTCCTGCTGTGATTTACAGGGTGAGGAAAAGTTTGGGCATCTCTCCCTCAAATAAAGATAATGCACATGAAAGAATTTATTGCTTATTGCTTATTGACATATCTCATACTGATGCAGACTAACAAGAGGTTAGTTTAATAATCCAAGATGTCCATCTGTTGGCCTTCATTTTCACAACAGAGGATGATACATCTCCATGTGCGATGCAACATCATCCTTAGCATATCAGGGATGACCTAAGTGAAACTTTCAAGAATTTTCTATTTCAAAGCATCATTTTTTTCATATTGTTCCTTTGCCACAATCATTACTAAAACACAAAAACTAAACTGTTAACATGAGCTTTAAATAAGGTGGGTGCCCAGACTTTTTGCCCACCCTGTATTTCTTTTGATGTGAGGAATAGTGCTTCAGTGGGACCAAAGTACAGCAGTAAAACCATACAATTAACAGGAAATAGATGTGAAATTTGTTTTCATATTTCATTTGCATAACCTTTTAAACCTCCTAAACATTATTCAAATTAAATATGAAAACTATAAGATGAAAAGTAGTATTTCTATTCTTAGCACGAAAATCACCTTTCACTCAAACTTACTCAGTAAAGGCTTCGTTAATTCATGGACAAGTCTTTAGTAAAAAAATACTTATTAAAAAATTCTTTTACATTTTTTTTGGGGGTACAACAGACTTTTAATTTTATTTAAAGCTTGCCAAATTTTGTGAATATCACTTACCATTATCAGAGTTATAGTATGTATAGTTTCAAATTTCTAAGGTTGGTCAAATTGACCAATTTCTTTCTTATAGGGTTAAATAAGCAATTATTCAGCAACATAGTTTGAGTGAATAAAAAAAAAAAATGAATACTGATTTTGTCCTAACTTTTTTTAATAAAGCAATTTTAACCTTAGTAACACTAGTTACATTTTGTAGCTTGTAAAAAGTAAGCAATATATTATTAAGTTAAAGGTATGCTATTATTTATACATACATAGTAAACATGAACAAGAGATATCATTGTGACAAGTTATGTTACCAATTATCACTAGACCACACCCTCATAGTCATGAATTGTGTACAAGAAGAATGCAAGTATGCTGTTGTGCACAGTCACACCAACAGAAGTAGTAATAGATAATATTCTGATTACTTGGATACGAGTAATAAAAAATAGTAATAATACAGTAACATTAACTTTGATTAGTTGACTATTTTCATGAGTCATGACACTAAAAGATCACGCTGAACAATCTTGAATTACAGAAAATAATAAAAAATCACAATGGCAATATTTTGATAACTTAGATATTTGAAATAAATGAAAGCAGTAACTCAGAAACACAAATTTTCATTAGTTGATTATTAAGGTGTCAATCAATTTCATCATAATTTTGATTAAACAATTATTTTATATGACACTAACCAATGCTCATAGGTAACTGATTATATAAATTGCTCATCTCTTACCAGTACAGTTTTTTGGTTTGAACTGATTAATATGTACGTATATGTTAATGATAAAGTTACTGATGCATACTATACATATCTGGTACACAATATTTATTTCAAATGCATTCTTGACTGCCAAAATGCATTTATCCAAATAAAATAGTTTGATTACTGTCTGCCCATTATGATTTTAGTGATGAAGTGCAAGGGGACGT
>NW_013666934.1:231477-235090 GCF_000517525.1 Limulus polyphemus
AATTGTTGCACAACTTTACTGACATGCTGAATGTTTTGCTTATTTTGCATACTTAATAAAACAAACTAATATAGCTTATATAAAAGCCAGTGTGTCTGTCACATTATGCTTGATTTCTTGAAATAGGAGTAATCATAAAAGCCCAAATGCATTTATCCAAATAAAATAGTTTGATTACTGTCTGCCCATTATGATTTTAGTGAAGAAGTGCAAGGGGACTGGGGGGGGGGAGTGCTGTGAAATTATAAGTGTGATGAATGTTGGTATAATAAGCCTAAAGTAAAGACACAGTGTGGGATCACCTAGCCTAGAGCCAAGTGCAAAAAAATTTATCATGAAAGTATAAATATTGATGCAATTTTATACTTTTATATCATTTCTGAATTAAGCTATTTTCTGTTATATCACCAACATTTTAATAAAAAATATTCTTCCAGTATCATTGTCTATACATTTCATTTTATACTTTCAATATATAGACTAACAACATTAGGTTATACTTTTTTTGCTAAGCAACATGACATAAAAGCCTTTGTTGGAATGCAGTGTTACCAAAACACACTGGCTTATCTAAATATTAGAAGTTGTTAATCTAACTGATTTTTACCAATAATTATTCAATGAATACATCACAAATTCATTTCATGAATGATCTTAATTTTGACTGGCTTACAAAGCAATATACTGATAGTTGTCTGCCTCTTTGTTGGTCAAGCTGGATTTTGCAAAATGTATTTATTTCAGTTAGCTATGAAACGTGAGGTTATGGTATACTATGAGATGGGAGTGGTAGTACTTGCTCAGTCATTTTTGATGGGTTTTACGCTAGTATAACAATATAGAATACAAGATTATGAACAGTGTAAAAATTCTCTCTTTCTAGGTGAACAGTTTTTACTAGCAGATTGTATGACACTGAAGATTTATTCTGTAGTTTAAATGCCATACAAGCTGCTAATAAAATTGTTCATCCAAAGAAGTTCAAGTTTTTTAATTTTCCTCACGTCAGATAACATTAGACTAAAGGCTGTTATATAAATGGGTAAACCAAGTCTTTTGTAAATATTTCAAACCATCCCAAAACATATGAAAACTGGTTTCAGAGCAAGAAGTATACAACTAATAAATAAATTTGAAGTTATGTTACATAGGATTAGGAACGAAACATGCCATGTGTGGAATATTCATTTATAATGATGCAAGATTTATTTTTAATGTTATAATTTAGTTGTTTGCTGGAGGAAGCTGCTAACAATGATGATGTAGATCTAGAAAGTTCATAGAAATAGTCCTAAAAATTAAACAATGTCCATTTCCACATTCATGACATAAAGGCATTCCTTAATCAGCTTTCAATACTAATACTAAGACTTTTATAACAAAAATGATTTTTAAAATATAAGTTACTGACAGTTTTACTACTACCAGTACTCTGGGGTAAAATTCTCCTGGTACTCACTGGTACTAAGTATCAGAACTTATTTCTTAAGGTAGTACTAGTACCGAGACTTATTTGAGCTGCTTTTGTTGCTTTTTATGTTTACACATATATTTTTTTTTATTTTTCAAAAACACATCCACTTCACTCAGCAGAGTATCTCTACTTCTTTTTTTTTGTTGAGAATTTCATCCCTGCTAGTACACTGAACACGTTAATTCTATTCAAAGTTTGAATCAGACAGTACTTGTGAGTTTACTTAGCCGAGCAGAGACTTTTCTGTCTTTACTTTACCCTACTACTCCTAGGCCACTAATAATACTAACGCTATTCGTATTGTTATGAGATCCCACATTTTTCGTTAAACTTATAAAACGCAAAAGTATTAAGTCTCAGGGCCCAAGTCTAAAGCTCAATACGTTAAACGAGTGACTTTACGTGTTAGGTACTACTAAAACTAGTAATAGTAGGACTAGGAGTATCAGTCATCACCGCAGTGTGGATGATCAGTTTTAATCATAGCTTAATTTTTCAATTTTACTGCATCATGGGCAGTGCTTGTGAAGTTTTGCAAAGCAATTATTAAATAAATTGTTTAATCAAATATTTTTATACTTATTATCTTACTACGAGACAACAAAAAATTAACTTACACTCAGTAACACTAACTATACAGAGTCTTCTAATTATCACATTAAATAGAACAACAGCGCAAATTATCACCACACTGCAAAAGCAATTGCACTTTGAATCTTTTTTCTTGCCCTCTAGTGGCACAACATTATCAATATCGTTAATGTTTTTAAAGTTATTGATGCATATTTCCAATTTTATCATTCGAAACTTTGTATTTGTAAAAGAATACGTTTTTAATATTTGAAGGTTTTCCGACAACAAATACTAATAATAGTTATGGAAGGCTAATACAGAAACTCTATAAACAAAGCAAGATTTCACAAACACGGCAAAGTAAATGTCACATGATTTATGACGTCACCAAAGGCCTATTCTCACAGATTTATATTTTACGTGTCTGTTTCTTATTGAAACAAGCGACAATACGCAATTCAGCTTGTCGGAGAGACAGTTTTTTAAAGAGTGGGATAGGCTCTTCCTTCCTCAGAGTGGTCAGCCACAAGTCCAAAGTAATGTTAATTACTTGCCGTTGACATATATAACTTTAACATTATCTAAAAAGGAAATATATCATTCTTATTTATGTTCACATCGAGCACAAAAACTGATGAAAATTGTTGTCCATTATCATCAGCGCATGATTCACTCCAAATAAATTACACTAAAAAATTTTTTTACTAAACTACTTTTAAAATTCCACATTTTGTTTTTATCTTCAAAACTACACAATGGCCCTCTTTGTCAATCGACTATCTCTACTGTACCCGCCTCGGGTATTAAACCACCCCGATTTTTAGCTTATAAGCCCTTAAGTTTACCACTGAGCTAATGAAAAGCGGTAATATATTTTTTATGAATTTCTACAAATTATTTTTTCGGCTGATCAGAGCGAAGACAAGTGCTAAAATGTTCACAGTATGTAATAACTAAACTAGCAGTCTCGAACCGAGAAACCTATATTAAGCCGTTAAGCAGTGTCCGATCGTTTGAATTCTGTATTTCGTACTATTTTTACCTAATGATGTCAAAACGTTGTACATTTGTTACTATGTTAGACTTCTAATAAAGCTTTAATCGTCACCCATTCAGCCAGTCTCTAAACTTAATTAGACCAATAAAAAGATATAATTTCCGTGCTACTCAAAGAACAAATCGAACACAAAGATTAAAAAAAGAAACACACAAACACAAGTGAAACCAAATATGTATTGGCAGTACTTGTTATGTTATTATGTTATTGGACGGCCTGTCAGTAGGCTGTGACATTAATGACTGATGGGGTGAAGGAAGGCTTTCTTTGACAGGTATGCACTAACCAAAGACAACGGGTATTCTGATTTACTACACTAATAAATTCATATCAATTAAAACTCGTACCATTTTTAACAAATATCTATATTACTTTTGAGATGGGCTAGCTCCCCCATACGCAGGGTGGTCAGGCACAGGTCCAAAGTAATATTAATCACTAACTATTGACGTATGTAAACTCTACCTGAGTAAAAGTATTGTTACGAAAGCGGAAGTCACGTGACCCTG
>NW_013666934.1:235672-237302 GCF_000517525.1 Limulus polyphemus
CGTATTGACTGTGGAAATTCTGTGTATTATAAAGTTGTATCGGAAAATAATAAACTAGTTTTAGTTAAGAAAGGACTTGTATCGCTGAAGTTTCTCGGAAAGAATTTATGCGGGAAATTAACAAAAGAACAGAGACGTAACAGTATAAATACATGTTTATGATCTTTCGACATTCGGCTAACAAGAATGTCAGAATACTGGCAGAGCATTTAGAAAATAATTTCTAGAAAGATATGTCTAACTCAAAATATATTCTATACTAGTTACTCAATTCCTCAGAGGCTCAGTTGTAAGTCTGTTGGCTTAGGACTCTAAAAAATTGGTATTTCGATACTCGTAGAGGGCAGAGCATAGATAGCTAATTGTGTAGCTTTGTGCTTAACAACGACAACAAAACTATTCTAGTTATAGTAGGGTGAAAATCGTGACTAATTTAAATTTATCTGTAGGGTGAGCCTGCACAATGACCCCTCCCATGTGAATTCAAAAGCTATTTTACAATTTAACAATATAGTAAGCATTATAGTTTAAAATTATACTATATTTAATAACTATAATTTATTTAAAAAATCATAAAAATCCTCAATATTAAGTTTAAAATTTTAGATGAGGTATAATGAAAACTGAAAAATATCAAAAGCTAGATCCAATAATAATATACAAAACTAAATGCAGGATATAAGCCCCTAGTGGCACAGCGGTAAGTCTGCGGACTTACAATGCTAGAAACCGGGTTTCAATACCCGTGGTGGGCAGAGCACAGATAGCCCTTGTGTAGCTTTGTGCATAATTAAAAACAAACAAACAGACAAACAAAGCAGGATACAAGGATATATAACAGGATATAAGAACGGCATGGTCAGGTGGTTAGGGCGCTCGACTCGCAATCGGCGGGGCGCGGGTTCGAATCCCCGTTCCACCAAACATGCTCGCCCTTTCAGCTCTGGGGGCGTTATTATGTGACGGTCAGTCCCACTATTCGTTGGTAAAAGAGTAGTCTAAGAGTTGGCGGTGGGTGGTGATGACTAGCTGCCATTCCTCTAGTCTTACACTACTAAATTAGGGACGGCTAGCGCAGATAGCCCTCGTGTAGCTTTGCGCGAAAATAAAAAACAAAACAATCAGACCGTTTTTATCAGAACACTTTTCAATTTTGTTTATTTATCACCAACGTTAAATAAATATTTTTTGTATTTGATTTTAAAATACATAATAATATGCAAAATCAAGATAATTTAAATGAAGAAAATCATATGTATATTTTACAAAAGAGAAGTCTATGACATTAACAGTGAAATACATTGAAAGTCAACCCTTTAATACAGAATTACGTTAAATATCCATCAACACAAAAAAGCAATACGCAAGTACACACTTAATATACACAACAATACTTTTATCATTGATTTAGTACGTACATAAAAAACTTTAACGATAAATACCTACCCTCTTTAGAAGGTGGTAGTCTAACAGACCACACAAACACACAATGGAATAACATAAAAAGGATAAGACAAATTAAAACCATTCAACAAAAATAATCTACTCCTTCTATAAGGGGTAGTCCAATATATTTTGCATAAGTACATTAAAAACGAATTAGTGATTAAACAATGCACAACATAAATAT
>NW_013666934.1:238212-259402 GCF_000517525.1 Limulus polyphemus
TCAGCGCAGCTGGTCCTTACTTTACACCTCCAATCTATCGAGCAATAGAAAATACTTTGTGAACGCTCAGCAACAAACAATGGAAAAACCCCTAGCTATTTCAAAAAGAAGATAGTCAGGCACATCTATAAATCGATTCTTCATACAAAAGGCCAGGTCCTAGAATAATGTTAGGCAACTCCTATTAGTCAAGAGTTAAGTTGAGTATGCAACTTATAGTAGGTCATAATGCACAGATACTCCTATAAACTAGGAGTAAGCAAGTGGAACATTTACAGATCTAACATGTATTTATTTACTCATAGGACATGTGCCCAGAGAATCCGAAGGTTCCCCAAGTTTCCACTTCGCCAGTTACCTGATGTCAGTGCTGCTCTCTGTTACCACTACCAGACAACGATAACACACACATACAGACAGACAGACGCCAAACTCTCTGATCTAACTTCATCCCTGGCTTACTGTATGGTTGTCATGTACACAGAGCCTGGTTCCAGTAAAAGGAAGAGGTCGAGACTCCTTGAATTCTACACACTCAAGCTGATTAGAGTTAGTTGATGCCAACTTCACCTTTGACCTTTAGCCTTTGCCACCACTTTCATTTGTATTTCCTTACAGTCTTCCTTCCATTTACAAGTCATGTACTAGTTTTTGACATGAATTACAAAATTTTACCACACGAGTGTTATTTTCACTTCCCTCCTTGTACACGTAAGGCCTACATTTTCATGTGTTCTTCACTCTAGTCATAGTTGAGCCTTTGTTATTTTTATCTTTTCCATGAAAACTCACTGCCTGCCAAAAATGTTAATGTCCAAATTCACACATTTCTCTAACCATTATTAGTGAAAATAAAAACTACCTTGCACTTACCAAAAATACTGTCGAGGTTACTCATCACAGTAAACCTAATACTCATCAGTTCTTAACGCCAATATTAAATCCTTTGTCTCCATGCCATTGCTGTTGATTGTTGCGCTTTTCAGAAAAAGCATAACTCCATATAGCTTGGAAATATGGCATATTTTCCAGGTAAATATGTGCAAAGATCTCGTGAATACTCTATGCATCTTTGTTAGAATTCTTACCACTCAACTAGAATATTGGAGAAATTCTCTCTTGGAATATTTAATGTTTCTTGTTAAAAATTTCGTTTATTAGCTCAGAAAGCAAGTCATCAAGTGCTCAACCTTATGAATAATCATCCTAATTTTGACGACTGAGCTAGTAATCGAAAAATGCGATTCATAAATTCTACCAGAAATTACAAGCTGTTAGCTCGTAAAGTTACTTCCTTTAAATCATTGGCTGCACAAACTTTAAGGATTGAATAGCAATTCTCCAGTGTAGTGCACTCTGCTTCCAATTCTACTCAATGGCTTGGAAAGCAAGGGATTGTGACACCCTTTTAGTCAACAGTCTTCAAACTACCTGACCATCCTAGCTTTGACCTACGGGCGCCAACCGTTTTGTCAGCTCTAACTGGTAGAAGTCATCCACTAGCAGTAGCACGTCTAGTCCTTTGGAGATCTCTAATGTGGTTTTGAATTCAACAGGTGCCAAATTCCACATCAAAGACCATCAGTTGCTCTTACTTCCCCAAACTATCTCTCTCGTGGTCGTGGTATTTCTATGTCCAAAATTCTCTCAATAAAAGCATTCCTTTAAACTCTTTTCAACACAAGAGTTTAAATAAAATGTATAACACACGCTATATTTCAGAAACAACCCAATAAATCATTATGGGTTGACACCGTAAGTTCTCCATATATATATATATACATATGATATTTTCAGGGAAACCAAGTTCCCGATAAGTATCAGACTGGAAAATCTATAAATAATACCAAATTTGACCAATGTGTAACAGGATTGTTCTATAGTTGATGATTTGACTGAGTTTTAAGTTGCATAGAGATAAACAGAATAGACACATTTGAAGGTCTATAGTTAAGCACAAGGCTACACAACGGGCTGTCTGTTCTGTCCAAAACTGGGTATTGAAACACGGTTTCTTGAGTTGAGAGTCTGCAGAATTAACTTTGTGCTACTTGGGGGGCTACATTTCAAGGATAATGAAAACAATTCGTATTTAAATACAACAGTGATAAGTAGGTGTATTTTCTACACATTTGTTATTTAACGGGCTGCCCAGGTCATTATGTGTAATTTTCTTCTTTAGATCACTGTAGTATGAACTGATCCATCCTAGTAGTGAACCATGAGATTGCTTGGGTTATGTTTTACTCCTTGTGTCCCTCAGTTACGTGAATAGTCTGTGTGCCTGAGGAGAGAGAACTTTGTATATATATTATTGCTTGAGATATACTTTCTAGACTCTCGATATGGAATTAGTACTGAGACACAGACTAATAGAAAAAAACAGCGATACACATTAATGATATTCTTTGTTTGTGTTAGATGTTCTTCTGACTTGAAAGATTGCTTATGATAGCTTTGTCTTTAGCATTAAAGAGCTATATACATTGGCAAGGGAGCATCAATAAAGCTCTCTCCCTCATTTTCAACAGACTACAAGCACTTGTTCAGTGTTTGAATCTGCCCTTGTTAAGTACAATAATTATTGTTTTATTTGTTTACTTAGCACAAAACTGCACTATGTGATATCTGTGCTTTCCCCATCATGAGTATTGAAATAAATTTTTAGCATTGCAAGCCCTCAGACTTACCATTGTGCCACAGAGGGGGACACAATTTTTACACTCTGTCTGCTGTCTTTTTCTTTTGATTGAGACTCGGGCATAGATAGAGAATAAAAGCCACTCCTCCGTAACACAGTACCTCTTAATTCCTCGTTTTGTGCAGATTCCAGTGTGCTACTCTAAAGGACATTAGGGCAAACTGAGAATACTACAACATTAGCAGTATTTCAACCATAACCACAGAAAACCCTCCTTAACAATGCATATTTTCATATCTTTGAAATTAATGTATTTGTCATGCTCTTTCACCTTCTTGAGGTTTGGAAAGGTTAGCACTAGTGTCAAGATTTTCCTTCACAGCAATGAATGTCTGTTCATTTTTATATTTACCTAGTTTTTGCAACTTCTTCAAGATCTTGTGTAAGATATCAATATCAAAAAATAACTTTAAAATGCTGATTCTTAAACATAAGCCCAGAAATACTCTAAATTCACTTATTTTCTTGAAGTTGGCCAGTTCTCTTTACTGTAAACATATTTGCTAGATTGGGGGAGTACAGATTATACTTACTAAAAACTCCTTCATTTACAAAGCAGTTTACATTTCTTTGGATAAAATTGCCTTTGCTAAGATTGTAAACAATTTATTCAATTCAAACAGGCAGCACTGAAAGTTTTTGCATGGATTGTAAAGTTATCAAGACAGATTAAGACTATGCCCCACAATAATCCAGCTAAAACAGACTCAATCTCATCAATTTCTAGAACTTTGAGTAGTACAAATGATACATACAGCAATTAAATGCAATAGTTCATTATCTTTGTTAATGTTTTCTACCAATCTTTTGTTATTTCTACCTACATTGTTCAATATTTGCTTTAGAGAAAAACAAAATAGAAAAAGCATTAAGGTTAGAATCAATCTTTGGCAAAGGATGGAAATCCTTTTTTTGAGATATTTTTGTACTAAGCATAGAAGAACAATTATTAAGCCTTATTCTTTGTTAGCATTATTAAAGATGCTCAAAAACTAGTACCAAGCTCTGTATTTTAGTAAGCTGAGATTCTTTCATCACATAATGAAACTATTTGAAATAATAAATGAATTTTTTTTCCAAGATACACTTTTCTTTTTACATGGCTATGACCCACATGTTATGGCACAATGAATAATACCAGGTGGCTAATTTGACCACTAGATTTTTTCTAACCAGAACCCTTCAGTCCTAATTTATAGCTTCATACGTGAAGGTAGTTTCTTACCCTTGATGACAATACTCAGCTTAATACTGATGGCTATAGAGTCAGTGTCAACAAGAGTAATGATATAGGATTGATTTTGTGGGTTCACTTAAAAACAATTAACTTATCACAAATTGTACAGTTACATGCATCTCTGTTAAACTTTTTTCCACAATTTATGTTAATTCAAATTTCCTAAATAGATTGACAAACATTAACATTATTCCTCTTTCTCTATCCTTTTAGTGGCTTTGGGTAACTTTTCTTTGTTTACAGCAAATGACTTTGATGATAACCTCCAAGTGTTTGGCTCTGATGTAGCTAATATCCTTTACCATTCATTGTTCCTAGCTTTAAGTGACTTTTCTTTAGAAACTGTTGAGAATTTCTGCTAAATTAATACTTAGTAGAAAATAATTAATTTTAATTCTTTTGGCATTGACACTTTATTCCATTTCTTATACTTTATGAGCACTTCTCTACAATTCTGACCATATTCTTTTATCTTTCTGTTGTCTTCATCACCTTGTACATCATAATTTTCACTTCTTACATGTAGTCATTTTGAAATGTCACTCCTACTTATGACACCAAATTTTCTTGTATGACCTTTCCACTGCTCTTTTTTTTGGAATTTACAAAAGAACTGTACTTCTTTGAGAGACAACTTAATATTTCAACAGAGATATACAAACATATAAAATTTGAAAACTTTTTAATTGGATAAAAACTGGAATAAGTAAAAACAGTAGTTATTTACTATAACTTTTAAATTCAAACTCTGAGAATCCTCCTATCTATATAATTTTAAACATGTAAAATGTAGCAACTCATTTATACTTTTCCCAGTTCAAAATAAACACTTGCATAAGTTTCACTTAATCCAGATATTATTTCAAAATCATTCTGATACAGATTACATCTATTCTCACTCAGATACATAATATGTTTACAAAGAAGTAAATAAACTCCTTATTCTTGACTTGAGTTCTGTCTGAACAATATTTGAACACTAAAACTGTTGTCTATTGTTTGAGTAATAACTAATGTAAAGTTTTAGAATGCAAATTATACTTCACTAAATTAAAAGATAGTCTTGATTCTTAAAATGTTATTTGGTTCTCTGAAACTCTCTAATTAAAAATATTGATATAATATACGAGTTCCTAGAGTAAATGATGTATTTTGTATTTCTATTTATGGCAAAGCTACCCAGGTTAGCTGCTACCATCTCCAGTTTTGAACTACCTGACTATAGTGAAGGCAACCAGTTAAAAGTGCCCTACCACTCATGCTAATGGATTGATTATCACACTTTTGATGCATTCACAACAGAAAGAGCAACATTAGTTTGTGGTATTGTACAGATTGCATCTTGCTCAAGAATGATATAAAAATATTGCTGCCTGAATGAATTATGTAATATTTAAACAAAACATAAATATTGGGATGTGTGGTTATTTTGAGAAGTAAATAATGAATAAGCATATACTTATGACCTTAGTTAATCATATGAAGAGCTTAATGATTCCTTATTTCCACTGCTTCCTGGCTGTACATTTAAAGACATAAACAATGCTTAATACCACAGATGAAATATTACTATGCAACAAAATAAAAGATTTCCATGTAAACAGATGAAAAATGTATTTAGTTTTCACTTTCTGTAATATTCCTACACTGAAATCTTTTTCAACCATAAAACTAAATCCAAATACTTTCAAAGGTTCAACCTGTCAGGCATCCTCAGTAGCCACTTATGTAATAGCCATGGATAGTAGAATTATATTCATGATGAAATAATCATTAGAGATCAAACTAAGCTTATTATTTTGAAACTGAATACAGTTATGACCCTTCTGGATTAAGCTACAAACAGATTTAAACAAGAGAAACTTGAAATTAAATAGAATTGAAGAAAAACAAAGTTAAATATATGTTTCACAAATACTTTATTTATTAATGTTTTGAATTTCGCGCAAAGCTACACGAGGGCTATCTGCGCTAGCCGTCCCTAATTTAGCAGTGTAAGACTAGAGGGAAGGCAGCTAGTCATCACCACCCACTGCCAACTCTTGGGCTACTGTTTTAACAACGAATAGTGGGATTGACTGTCACATTATAATGCCCCCACGGCTGAAAGGGCGAGCATGTTTGGTGGGACGGGGATTCAAACCCGCGACCCTCAGGTTGCGAGTCGAGCGCCCTAACCACCTGGCCATTATTTATTAATGACCATGGTTTTGTCAATACCTGATGATGCCTTTAATGGCAAAACCAGAGTCATTAATAAATGAAGTATTTGTGAAACACAATTGTCTTTAGTCTTTTCTTCAATTCTGTAACTATGGAATTTCCCCAAGTACTGATGGTTTCAAGTATCAATTATATAAAATTAAACAATTTGATTTCTATGTTTATTTTTGCTTTTGAAATCATGTACAATACGTGCCTATATTATAATCACATACATACAATTGTATATAAAATGGCAATATGTTTAAACACAAAACAATAACAAAGTAACCATTTGACATTTTGCTTTTATGCTTACTTCTTAACAGTAATCATAAAACCCATGTATATATATACATATATAAATATATATATCATGCAGCTTTTATGAGGTTTGACATATGAACAGTTGTACAAAATGAAAAACATTTTATTCAACCCATAAATAAGTACTACAAGTAGTAAAGTTAATAAATCTAGACTACAAGAGAAAGTTCTGATAATATCTTACACTCCCACTTTTTATTCTTTTGCTTTTCCCTACTTTTTATTGCTCTTCCTATGTTAACTTATTTTTATAAAGGTCTGCAAAAATATTTTATTCGACTTAAGTTTTTCACTGTTTTATTTATATGAATAACTCAAAATATGCACTCTTGGTTTTAAGCACAGTCGGTTTTCATTTAAACTTTATTTTTTACTTTTAGGTGTGTATTTTATATTTTTCTATCAATCAATGTGCTACATATGTCCTAATTTCCTTTTTTTTCCCTCCAGAAAAGCCATACAACACAAAGTAAAGTGTATCCATGACTTTCTCAAGAAAAGTAAAGTTAAGGCATGCATTGTTCTAACCAAAGAAAACAATAACATACAGACAAAGAATTATTTTTAGAAGTGTTTCTGAACAGTAATAAAATAAATATGTAGTTATAATGTGACCTAAGTCTTGATTTTATTTCAGTTTTTTTAAAGGTTATTTGTAGTATCTTGTTCACAATAAATGTTTTCAAATACTTCAAGGATTCAAACTTTTCACTTTTGTAGTCTTCAATGTTTTGAACACAGCTACCATGTATTTTCAGTAAGTTAACGAATGTAGAAGTATATTAAAACTAAGAACCAATATTCATGATGTTATTTTATCTTAAGAAACTTAAAGAACACAAAAAATGACATCTTATCACAGTAAATTAAATCTTAAAAGTTATAATTCCTGATGGATAATTATGACTGATCAAATAAACCACATAAAACGTGTATCTGAAATATGTACTAATGAGAAGAAAAGCTCTATGGATAATACAACTTAAATTAATTAATTAGGTTTAAAAAAATGTTAATATATAAGGAACCAGTTCAGAGGTTTTAAAACTTTAGTTTTTATAAATTAAAATGATTGAATAAAAATACATGAACAATGTTTGTCACTAAAATTACCAAAAATTGTAAGGCAAGCGATACCACCAAATAAAAAAAGTATATGGATTGTTGTCTACTGTTTGAACAAATAAGTAATTCTAGATTTTATAATGCAAACTGCTGGTTGAAATTTCAAAGAAACATTAAGATCTTTGTATCACAGGCCAAATTTTTGTAACATTATAAAAAATTTTCATTGCCTAACAGATAGACAAGAGATTAAAAAAAAATAACCCATCTTTAAAACTTTCAGAAATAGTTCTTAATATGTGGTGTCAACCAGAATGTTTAGTTTCTTAAATCACAAAGACCAATAAAATAAATCTGAGTATAATTTTTAAAATGTGTTACAATGCAATGTTTATTTAGCACATAAAGTAGGAGATTTTTTAGTATTTATTGAAGAGGTGCCAATAGATTTTTTTTCACATATCACCTTGACCAAAGACAGAAACCACTGTAGTGTTTAAAATGAAGAGTATAAGAGCCATGTTAATAACAGTATAAGAGCTACTGTTAAGATTTGTAGTCTTTCTTACCAACTTTTCACCTTAAAGGATTTTAACAGGTATTACCTGCTACATATGAGAAAGAGATAAAAAATATTTGCAACTATTCATCACTGGTAGGTCTAGGATTTTCAGAAGGAGGGGAGGCAATACCTAGAAGGGCCTGTTTTAGATGGCAAGGGATTACAGAAAGCAGCTCCAGAGATAGCCTTACCACTACCACCCCTTTTTTTTTATTAGTGAGAGAGAGAGAGAGAGATATGCTATACTTGCCAGTTTCATAGTTTGAATAAATATAAACAATCACCAAAGATTATGTTCACTTACAAATTATTTCACAATAATATTATATCAGAAAATGAAAACTGTCCATTTAACTTCATCTTAATTCAAAAATATTGCAATATATTTTTTGTTTCTTTCACTTAACATTTTTTTTTAGAAGTACAGGGTATAGACTGAAAAAGATTTTAATTATAAATAGTCTTCATTACAATTATGGTAAAACAACGAGAAACGTTTACTTATTCACAATCAGATGATACTACTCTTTAATGTGTGAATGATCACTATTAGTTTTCATTTGATTAAAAAATACATAAAAATGTTCAAGCACATGTTTAATATGATAAAACATTAGGCATGTTACAGCCTTCACAGTTACAAAAATCCTTTAAGCATTATTTTTTAATGCTATGGCCAATCAGCTGTCAATTTCCAATATTTCTTGAACACCTGGAGAAGGAACTTGGCTATAGGAATTGTTCACATATCCATCCGATTCAGTTGATTGTAAACTTCTTTTCCTTCCACGTGTACTACCATTTCCATTTTGCAAAGATGTATTAAAAGACTGATTGTACAGTTCTTCATTCATTCCAAGAAAATCTAAAATTTTTTTCTCTGTGGATCCTAATTTTTCAAAACCAGTTTTCATAAAACAAAATTTACTGAGATTTTGGTCATTTTCACCTCGACAAGCTCCAAACCCAAGACGAGCAACCTTTGTCAGACAATGCCTAGCAAAACTGCATGTAAACCTTGGCCTACCAGATTCATTTCCTGTTGCATTGTCTGGAAATATTTTTAACTGAGCCACACGAGTTGGAGTCAAAATCCATTCCTTCAAGGAAAGGAGTCGAAATATTTGATGCCTGTGTGAGTCTAAAAACTGTTTATCAGCAGGTGATATAGATGTTAATTGTGGCAAACTTGAAAGATTAAATCTTGTGGAAAATTTGTTTCTTGTAGGCACTTGATCTGGGGGTATTTCAATTACTGAAGGAGATGGAACATTACGAGGTTCATTCTCCTCTCCTGCAACAACAGAAACAGATAAATCTGATGGGAGATCCAGAGCTGGAAGAACTCTTTCTGTACCATTTGGAACAGAACTAGTAGTGACACTAGTTGTCAATGCTTCAGTTACAGGTAATCCACCTGAGCAAACACTCACAATTCTTGGTTCAACATGAATGTCACTTGAATTTCTAGCCACATCTACACCATTCTGTGTTGATAATGAGCGAGCACAAGATCTTCCTGCAGATCTATGGGATAAAGTATTATTTCGACTTTCACTACAGTTTCCTAGAAAACTGTCTTTCTGTTGAAGCACGTATGTTGAGTCCTGACGATTAACATCATCAGCAATAATAGAAGCAGTACTTGAAGAGGTTTCATTACTTTCTGACTGATTGGGAGGCTCTGGAACTGATTCTCTTTCAAATAAAGATTGCTGCTGCTCTACAAGAAAATCAAGGATCTGTTTTGCCTGTTTTATTGTTTTAGATGATATTTCAACATTCCAAGTCAATGGGTCAGGAGTTAAGTTCCACATCACATGATCAACTGCACCTTCTAAAGCATGAAGAATGCAACACAGTCTTGCTAAATAGGAGACTGTATTGCGTAAGAAAACCTTAATATTAGATTTTATAGATCGTTTACCTTTCTCAATAAATTCTTCACAAACTTTACAAAAGTATTCCTGTGCTTCAAAGTTCAACTTGTAAACTAATTTGACATTTTGGTGAAGTTCTATGAGAACTGTGAACACTTTGACAATATCTATCATTGGGTGTGCATTCATCTGTTGAAAAGAAAACTTTCTTTCTGGAGCACAGACAAAGAGGAAATATTTTTGAAGCAGGTCAAAAAAATCATTTTCAACTCGAAATGCCCCATAGAGTTCTTCGGGACTACATCCACAAGTGATGCTGAGACATGCACTATTTAGTGAGAGCTGGTGACCATCTATACTAGAAATCAGTGGATAACCACTATTCAACTTCCTCATCAATTCTGACCCAGTTTGTAAAATGCTTCTTTGTAGAATTTCTGGGTGACTATAGATCCCAAGCATATGCCCTCCACTAGCCTTTAAAGTCTGTAGTAGCCCATTCTTGTCAAAAAACTCAATTAAAGAAAATGAAGACAGATTAGTGCCTTGAATATGAACAGGATATTTTGATTTGATAGTGTTCTCAACTTCACGTAACTGAGAATTAAGCCACTCAAACATATGGATGTGTTTTAATGTGATTGGAGCTAAGCTAAGTGTCCATAACACAATGTGTTCTGACCAGGCTGGTGTAAGTTCAATTACTGTAGAAGGTCCAATACAGCCAGCTGCACATGTTAACAAAGGAAAGAAAAAACTCTCCTCTTTGCAACCTAACAATGCAGCATGTGAGCTAACTAGCTGCAAAATTGATTGTGGGCAGACTTGTCTTAAGCTAAATGGTACTGTAGCTGCTTTTCTGAATCTCCTTTTGAACTCCCGTGCATTCATTGGACAAGGTATTATCTTACCACTACCACCGTGAGAACCTGAAAAACAATTTAAAAAAATAACTTCAATTTATAGTTAATTACTTAAATTTTTAAAAAACAAAACAAATGTCAATATTGATAATTTTCAAAATCATTGAAGTAATAGAAACATAGTGACATTTAACTTTATTGAATTAAACATTTGTATATATAAATCACAGAACATCCATTTCACACACACACTGAATCAGCCAAACAAAATCAGAAATAAATTTACCCTACTGCTACAGCAAAATCTGGTCCACTAGTTAAGGATGCTTAAAATAAACTAGTCCCAAACTTAATTATATTTAATTAGAATTGTTTAACATTTTCTTCATAGTTGTCGGTTGCAATTTATATGACATCCAAGTTTTTATCTAGTACATGTGTATGTATTTATAGAATAAATGCTATGTTTTAAGGAGATAACATGGAGAGAAACATTACAAACTACACATACATTACAGATTTACATTCTAGAATTACATTAAACTACATCATAAAAACATATAAGCACAATACAAAACTGCTTTTATTAAATCTTTATTGCTTTTGTCCTGCCTACAGAAATCACCAATGATCCCCCTAACAACCAGTTACAATGCATTCAATTTGAGATAAAACATTTCTTGATCAATTTGTTTAATAAAACTTATTTATCCAAACTAATTATGCACATAATTGGAATAATTTTTTTTCTGTGGTAGTTCTACATAATGAGAAAAAGTAATATAAGAATGATAATTTCAAGTTATAGTTAGTTTATTTTAGAGGCAATACATGTAAAATTACATAACAATAAAACTGATAATTTTAATCACATAATTTTCTACCAATTAGAATATAGGTTTCCACTATGGCTGCCAATAATGTCCTTTGTGTAATATTAGAGCTCATTATACTGGTTGGGTTATAACATACTAAGTCTTAATTGAAAATCTGTTTATGTCAGTCATTTATGAGATATCAAGTCTTTTGGTGTATAATGCCTAAAGAAGCAAGGTAATATATAACACATCATAATATAGCTGTTAAAAACTTAAATCATGTCATTCTTTACCAGTCCAATGTGGTTTTTCCCACTAAAAAGATTATCTAAAAAAACATTCTTTTGGAGCTGATAATGTTGAATTTTAATGATAATTTTGGAACCACCACAAAAAAATGATTGCTTTCTTATTCCATTTCTAGGAAGCTGCAAGGAAAATTAAGCACCATGTCTTGCGTGGTGATGAAAAACATTATTTATGTTAAATTTAACTAAGACTAATTATGAGCAATATCTTCAATAAACAGTTTATTTGCAAAACTATCAATTACTTTCCTGTTAAAATAAAACTAGGATAACCACCAGCTTGAATGTTTAAAATGTGCCTTACTGGTGGTAGCTTAGTTGATAAAAGTAGTTGTATTTCTTCATATCATTGGAAGTTTTTAATTGCATACAAGTTTCATGGTAACCTACCACTGAACAACAAGAACTAGCATCTGACTAAAAAACAAATATGAAATTTGAGAGTTGAGGGTGACCATGTTTCTAAGAGGAAAGATGATGATAAATAGCTTCATGAATGGTTGAAAAATGACATGTTATTAAAGCTTAAGTTTTAAATAACTCTTTCACTGTAACTGATTAGTCCCTGTTTTTTTCATTCTTTAAGATGGCATTATGTTTCGTAGGCTCATAACACAATGAAGAAGTGGTAAACACTAATTTAGAATTGCTAACAATTTTCCTGGAATCAGAAACTACATAGAACACACACTAAATGCATAAACTATTGGTCTCATGAAGAATAACTGATCTCATTTGACATTTCACTAGGAGCTGCAATTACTCATTTACATATTAATCAATAAAAATATAAATACATGGATATCCAAATATATTTGCACATTTACCTGCTTCCTCTTGTCTTAAACTGCAAAAAAAAAAGTCTAACCCTAAACCAAAGAAAGGTAGTTTTATACAATCATGAGGTAAATTAATCATTTTGTTATCCATAAGGGCCTATTTTTATTACAAGTGATATGTTCTTGCTAGACCACAAGAATACAAAGTAACATGTATTTTTCAGATACAGATAGCCAGTACTGCTTATGGTCAACAATAATACTATATTTCCTTAAACGCAAAAAACACAGTTTTTAGGTACTATGTTATTTATAATACTAGTTTGAATATTATTGGAACAGCAGAGCTCACTAAGCAGTGACATAATATCTGCACATATAGGTTAGTGGAAACACATTCCACTACAGTGGCTTACAAGTAAATGCTACTCAAAGTAGTCAAGATATGTACAAAAGAAAAAAAATAAAATTTAAAGAAAATCAAGCTTATAAACTTGATATTATTCCTATTACAAATTGAACAAACTTAAACAAATTGAAAATAACAATTAGAAATCATAATGGCAATATTTGAATTAATTAGATAGTTAGAATAATGGAAAACTAGTTTCTATTTTTGTGACATTAATAAATTTCATTGTAATTTTGATTAATCAATTATTACACATGACACTAATTGATATATATAGATAATCCATTATATTAATTAATCAAGTTAATTGCTTAGTTCTAATGCGATTGAGCCAGACATTTCAAGGTTGAGCTCAAGTGGCTTAGCTCTACGATCCCAATCATGAGCTGAAGAGGAATAAAAAACAAACATATTTACGGACAAAAAATACTAGAAACCAAAGAGAATGGTAAGAACAGATATTTTATTCAGTGCACACATAATTTAGAATGAAAATTATGTATCTTTTTCTATGGATTTCAACTAAAATTGTAAATCTAAAATTGAATGTGTTAAGTTCTGCTGTGTAACCTAAAACAAAAATGTTAAAGTCTTACATTGTACTAAATGTTACTGTAAATGGTATCATGATGTTTAGTTATGAGTTTAGAAATACAATATAATAATATTAATAAATTAACTTCCTCTCCTTTGGTTAACTTAGCATTTGTATAAAATGACTCACCCAATCTTTATAAATTTAAACTACAATGTGAAACAATCAATGTGCAATGGTATGTTTCCATAATTAATTGATTCAAATTTATTCAATTCTCCCATGACAAAGGAAATACTCATTATTAGGGCTGTTACAAAGGATAGCTTTTGACCTTCTGAGGTTCACAACACATTAGTGAACATAGCTTTAAACCCTCAAAAGTATTAATTTCCATGTGTGATTAATATTACATTATCAAACTGTTTCTATTAACGAGAGAGAAAAAAAAAGCTGACACTGCTTCAATGCTGGCTGAAAAAACCTTTGAATATTTAGAAATATCTTTGAATCACTGGCCAGTGAAGAAACCTTCAAACATTAGCATTTTCATTCCCTCTCCACAAAAATAAGTTATCTTCCCCATGTGACTGCCTTAAAGACTTGCATGCCACTAGCCTTTAGGCAACTTCCACCTAATCTCATAAAATTTTCTGTGAATTTCATTACTGCATAACAATGATGTAGACTGTACCTTGTGCTCACCTCAACTCTACTGCCAGACTAATGGGCTGACACCTGCTGTGCAAGAAGGGACATAATTCATGCCATAGTGTGTGTGCACATCTCAACTCAACTGAACAGACATCAGCTGCAGGAGGATGGCACAGTATCGCCTGATGTGCTCACCTCAACTGTACAGACTCAGGCTGCAGGAGGAGGGCATAAGTGATATGTTATAAGTACAGTTATATTAGAGGCAACCTGTGCTACACTGACAGTGTCACCACTTTTCCACTTCCTACTGAATAGCACCCCTTGTTCTAGCTCCAGCAATTAGGCCTCAATCAGTGAGGATTCTCCATGGTCCACCCCCAGTAAGTGGCAAGGGGTCTCCTGTGCTCCACTCAAGGAAAAAAAGTGAGGGTAACAATTTACAGTGGGGGAGAACCAGAGAAAATGCCTGGATCCCCATCACTCTTGTTTCAGCTGGAAAGGACTTTTACTGGAGACAGTGTAACAGGTGACCATGTATCCATTTTTTGAAAATCCAACAAGCACAAGCCATGGAAGCAGGCAGAGACCCACTGGTGCTGACTTCCTCCATGATAGTTCCATGGAATAGGTATAGTCTGGATCGGGCAATAGTCAGATATATAATTATATAACGAGGATACCTCAAATGGTCTTGCAGAACACCCCATCTCAACAGTGGGCATATATAGAGCCAGGGCAGATGGTATGATTGCTTTCCGCTATTCTGGTTTGATGTGGATTTTTGGGATATAAGTATACCCTAGAAGATATCAATATCTACCTGGCAGGATCCTATAAATGAATGCAGTAATAAGAAAAAGGAAACATACTCACTTGTCTAAAGATGGTGGGTAAACTGGAGGATAATGAACAGGGGTAGATGGTAACTGTCAGGAAACAGGACAACCAGATGGTGAAGATAGTGGGTGATGAAGGTATGAGAGGTAGTCCACATGTCAAGTTGAAAGATCTCATCCAGCAGCTTTCAAAATGAGAGGTGAGGGAATGAGGTAAGGTGACAAATCTGATGGGATGAAATGCAGAAATGTCTGTGAGCATCGACCCCCAATGAGGAGTAGATTAAACACAGAAATTGACAAACTCTACCTGTAAGAGTAGAAGGACATATGTCCCTAGAGAAAGAGTAATCTCAGAGAATGTAGAGTCAAAGACAGGAGCTACAAGAGTGAGAGGTACGAGCTCAGTAGCAATGAACCGTATGAACAGTGCAAAAGGTCTTTCAGGATCCAACTGATCACAAAGGTGTAAAATCGAAAGAAGGGAGATAAAAGAAAAGAAGCAGTCCCCTGCAGCTGAAGACTTAGGGAAGAATGACCAGCCAAGATAAATAAGAATATAAGAATAATGGAAGTGGGTAGGGAAAGAGTCAATAGCATAGATGACCAAAAGCAAGAAATAAGAGGAATTATGTCATATAAGAAAGTTGGTAGTAGTTGCAACTTACCAATGACTCAAAAAAGGCAGAGGTAAGAGTGTGTTGAACAACACTGAGATCCCAGTCAGGGATGGGAACAGGGCAAGTGAGTCTTTGAATAAGGAAGGATCAGAACAAGATGGAGAGAACTGGGTAGGAAAACACCTTGTGGTATTGATATCCTTTTGTATGTTTTCAATTTTGTTATTAGTCTTTCTTAAATTTGAAGGTGTTTTTGTAATTCTTCAATTCTGTCACTAGTCTTTCTGAATTTAATAGATGTCTCTTTTATATCACTTCAATATCTTTGGTTATAATAATTCTGCACATCTCTAATAGCTTCTTTAATCTTGTCTTCAATAAATATATTTTAGCTTATAATTCTTCTTTAAATCCTACATATCTTTCTTGTAACTCATCTCTTGATCTTTTTTCGTAATTTTCATCTTGGTCTTCCTTTAATTTTCCACCTCTCTCTCTCTCCTAATTTTCTGTCTCATTCTTCCTGGCTTTCCTTTAATTTTCTGTTTCTTTCCTCTTGTTGCTCCCTTAATTCTGCTTTCCAGTTTTTCAGCATTTACAACAAATGCCTGATCCCATGTTCGGTATGTGTCATCATCATGAGGTTTAGTCTAGCTTGCATTTTATTTTTTTACCAAAATAGAACCACTTCTTACACTAGTATTGTAATGGTTTCTATCATTGGACAGGTTGTTTTTGATTATTTGGTAAACATAATGCAAAGTTCAGGCCACCTTATAATAATGTAATTGATTTATTTCTTCAACTATAACACATCTTACAGGCTACATTCATGATAGGCCTAAGTCACAAATAAAACTAAACAGATGAACAACAAATACACAGCAGCAACAATGAACATTTTACATGTGTCATAACTAAACTCGCAAAATGACTAAAACAACTCTCATATATGGCCTACTCCCTCTCTTTCTAATTTAATTATAGCATTGAACACTATCTGAAATAATAATGAAACTTCTAGGAAACGCACACCATCAGTAAGTCTAAACAAAATTCAATAAGTTATGTCCTAATCACATAATGCCAAATCTAGAAATCTTTCTCTTGCCATATGTTTAAATTAGAATATTAAAACATAGCTCACCACAAACTTATGTGCACATTTATCAAAAGAAATCATGACTTGAAGGTCTTGTTGCATTTTACTCACCCTAAACACATTTTAATCACAGAGTCAAAATTGAAGAGTAACTTACTCACATACCCAAGTCCTTTATCTTGAACATTGATCTTGAAAATACATAATCCTTAATAACCTATAAAAAAGTGTTAGCAAAACTAACTTAAGATAAGATTTAATGGAGTTACACCTTTGAAAGAAAGAAAAACTAAGTTAAAGTCACACAGTCAGTAATTCACATACTACAATCACAACTAAAGTACTTGTGAAAATACAGCAAAGTACCAGAAACCAAAACCAAAAAACTTATTGCCAACCTCCTTTGAAAAAATGTCCATCCAAAAATGCAAGAAACAATGACTAATGATACTATGTATGTGATAAAACAATTATTTTGAAAGTTATAAAAAGGAAAAAAAAAAAGAGCAGAATAATGCTATAAAATGGATCCCTATTCAAGTCCACAATTCTTAAAAGCTAAAGGATTGGTTAAAATGTTTAGCTTTATCATGGGTGGACATTCAAAAAGAGAATATAGTTTGTTGGTGAAGGCTCACATCACAGACCAACACAAAACAGCATGGGTGTGTGGAGAAAGTGAAGCACTTGAGATATATTTGAAAATAACTTTCAGTTCTAACATGCGAGAAACATTGTGACTGCAAATGATAAGAATTTAAATGCAATTGTTAGTAAAAACTTGAAGTTTTCATTCAAGTATGTGACACTGATACAAAAAAACACTGCTGAGGAAAGGCATGTCAATGGAAATTATGAATACAAGTAAGAAGGTTACTGTAATACATGATTGGACCTCATCTGAAGCAATGTGTGCAGTTTGAGCCTTTACCATAAAAAAGATTGCATGTTAAAAAAAAGACCACTTATATGAGCTAACAAAATAATACCTGGTATAGGAAAGTTGTGGTATTAGGAGAAATTTAAATTTTGATTTGCTTCAACTTGTTCAAGTATTTAAAATTATGTGTTTGGACAATCTGAATATAGGTAGTTGAATAGAAATATTAAAATGTAAACTTGAAAGTTGAATATAGGGATAATACTTATATTAATAAGATTTAAGCTTTTGGAATATCAAATGCAACTTTTTCTTTTGCACGATTATTTCACACTCAGATAATCTTTTATTACACTTGCAAGTTGCACTTGCAGCAAACTTATCAAATATAACATTAACACTAACAGTTCTTGATTACACAATGAAGTATGACGAGGTCTTGTCTATTTCTTGTGAATGAAATGAAACTGTAACATTTTAACTTAATTGTAATCTAACTTACCTGGTTTTAATTCCTTCTTCTTCTGTTCTGCCTCTGGTCGGCGTGGTTGTCTTACTTCAATTACATCAGCATCCTCCTCATCAAATGTGTAATCACCTGCCATGTTCATCCATTAGGTGAAAACCGAACGTTCAAGCCTAATAATAATACTAGAATAGCCTATAAAACGACACAGCGGTCTACTTTAATGAAAATAAATTAGTTATTACTTTTTAAACTTTTTTTAAATTCAAATTTCATATAACTTATCTTGTAAAAGTTGCAATTTAATTAAAGAAGCTTAGTGTGATAGTACTTATAGTTAAACAAAGAAATATGACAAGGTTTTATCTCGTACAACGAACATTAGTTTTTGCTATCCAAATAAAACTTCTATTTCTAACAAATTAAGTCTCAAAATTGTTTTTAAAATAGTAGAGCCAATAGTCTTATTCGGATGTACGCCATAAATTGTTCGTCGTGTAGCGCCATCTAGTAAAACATTTAACATTTTAATTACGAATTGAAAGAGGAAAGTTTCACAACAAACAAACAATACTTTTTGTAGGTGTACAATAAACTATATCAATATAAGTCAATAAATAACCTTCAACAACATATGCGCCTTAGCAGAACACGAAAATAAAAGGTTTAAAATTTTCTCGAAAAGTTTATCATGAAAGTTAATTTTGCTGTTGTTTGTACTTGAAAATAACTTTATACTGGCATTTAAACATGTGTCTTTTTATTTATTATTCAAGTTATATCACGAATTTCTTTTGAGTTTGTAATAAATATTTAACTGGTAAATTTATACTAAACCACCGTGATCCGTTGGGTCACCCACTATTCAGAGGTTATGAAGAATTCAAACTAATTTCAGTATTGCACCGAAATGAAGGTTTATTTTGAGATAATTTAATTACATATTTCAATCTATTCGTGTTATTCATAATTCAAGAAAAGATATTGATCGTTGATCGGGAGTAAAAGGAAAGACCATTTCATTTTTCAAAGAAGATAGGAACATTGACAGAGAAATAGATTTGAAGTTTCGTAAAGAGCGCGAACGGTAGTGTGATGTAAAATTACTCATGCTGAAAATTTTCATAAAGGTGACCTGAAAGACGGCGCTAACTCGGTAACCCGTGGCCCGATTTAACGAAACTTGTTTTATTCTGTTTATATTCTCATATCATTACAAATATGGCGCTTTTGTTTAAAGAAATGCTTCTCACTTAAATAATAGTATTTACTCGAAGAATAATTACTCAAGAACGAGAGGGAGTAGTTTAACGCTCACCTAAGTGAGACGCAATTGGAAGACTGGGATACAGTCATGGCCAAGTTGAACTGACAGTTTGACCCAATGTAAAAATCAAACAATCCATATAAGCAAAGTTCAAGCCTTGGACGAAAAGTGCTACCAAGAGTCTGGTCACTTACACAGATGATCTATACCATCTGCATGTTGAAGCATAACCTGTGATGTTTTCAGCAGATTGGGAAGACATCCTTCTAGATGAGTTTGTTGAGGGAATTTCAGGCAAAATGACGAGGCATCACATTGGTGTGAGAAATATCCTCATCCTTATAGAGGCGTTTCAGTGGTATCAGGATATGAACCAGTCACAGGAGAGGAAGAAACCTGCAGTGACAGCTACTGTAGTTACAACATAGGTGGGCCATTCTACCCAGGTATTTCTACCATACCAAGCTAGAGCCATGCTAAGGGTTAACCAGCCAAATGTTTATCTCAGTGCTGTGATGCAACACACTGCTTTCCTGTGAATATTAAGGGCTCTTCTGGGCACACATGGTTTTCATACTGCTGATTTGTGGAACACCGTGTAAAACAAGTGCTGAAAGATTTAGTGGTCAGCCCTGTTCTCTTCAGGATGGATAGGCTTGGTACATTATATGTGCGAGGGAAAAAGGGCAGGATATTGAGTTCCTGTATGAGACAGGATTAGCCAGATACTGGTAGATCTCGTGATATAGTAATCTCTCCAACCTCTCTTCTGATAAGTGGTGGCAGCGAGATGTGAGAGGAGAAATAGATCTTCAGCTGCATTGAGGTGATGTCACTCACAGAATGAAGGCACTTATCATTAGGGTGGACATATTGCAGGAATTATCAATTGATGCTCCATGGCAAAGTTATACTGATGTTGGACAGATTGAGCCCAGGAACAGTAGAATGCATAAGTATAAGGGAATAATGGTACATCTGTAAAAACACAAGTGGTGTTCTGTGGTTTGCAATGGATGAAGTATAGTGTTTCATGCAGTATAATGTGGCAATATAGTCCACACATTAAATAACTTACTTGATTACTGTCCACATAGCAAGCAGCATTAGCTTGGTCAGTTTTCTGTCCAACATCGAATGGAATTGTGGCAGTGTATTGCAGTTAAGGAAATAATTATATAATTAGTGTATGTAAAATAACGAAGTTGAAAAACGTGGTAAAAATGAAAACAACCTTTGTTGTTTGATAAACTATAATAAAATGCAATAAACTTACTCATTCACATGAAAAGACAATTGCTTCTGCTAGGCTATGCTCAGTCCCATAACTTTTGTTCTCTGTGGATAGACTTCTGTCAAACTAAACATGATGATCTTGAAACTAGTTCTTCAATTGGTGATATACTAGTAGAACTGGCTAAAGAAAATACGTTGGAATCCAACAAGTAAACTCGCTTTCCTTGTCCAGTTGACGGCATCATCCCATGACCTTTGTTCACTCTCAGGAATGTTTGACTGTTATTTTCAATCAATGTCATAACTGTGTAGTAAAGGATATTGCAGTATCAATCCTTTTTAATCTACAAGCTAAATATATTGCTTCAATATCTTCTTAGGCAGAGGAGACATCACCTGCTACAGAGAACAAAGAAATGATGCAACTATAACAAGGT
>NW_013666934.1:260186-265985 GCF_000517525.1 Limulus polyphemus
ACTCTACATGTTTCGACGTTACAAAGCCATCCTCATATATATATTTTTATAACAAGGTAGTCTTAACAATAATACTTTCTGAACTACTGTTTCCTCCATTACAGCAAGTAAATTAAATAATCAAATAATTGAAAACATCTTTATATCATTAAAGTATGTAGAAAACATATGAAATGCCTGCATATCATAATAATCGTTTATCATCACTCTATGTTCAAAAACGAGTACACAGTTATCAATGTATCTGAGATCATTGGTTGAGGACTGTTCAAAATATCTGGACCCAACATGGCAAAAGAAGCTCAGTAACTTGTTGACTAAGTAATAAGTATGCCAATGTATTTGTCAGATCAAATGACCAATTGGGTCAAACAACAATAAGTAACTATCATATGTATATACAGGCGACACGTGTCAAATTAAAGAACTCCAGCTTCATCTTCCCTGAAGCACTAGGATACAACCAGTACTGAGTTATAGCAGGCGTTTAAAGATGGGATCATACAAACTTTGAAGAGTTCTTGGTCATCCCTTTTTCACCAAGATTCTGTCTTGATTCTTAGATAGATGAATGTGATATTTCCTGTTAAAGCCTTCCCTTTGCTGTGAACAGATGAATGTCTGGATGAGTTGAAAATCTGCACTACTTTATATATGGCATCCATATACTGAAATGTGGAGCTGGATGACAAAAGCAGACCTAATGCTGCTTTTCGCATTAGAGATGAGTTATATGAGATTTAGTTCATGCCAATCACTTTCTAGAGACCAATAGAGCTTATACAGAATGAGCTATAAGGGAAGAAATTTCTAGTCTATATCAATGATGTTTTGGTGTTTGGCCACACATTCAAGTCAATGGATGAGAACCTGAGAATGGTATTCCAGTGGATAAAGAAAACAGATGTACACAGTCTATTTGGTTTTGCACCATATTACCAGTGATTTGTGGTAAGCTTCTCCTAGATAGTAACACTGTTGTATGCTCACTCTACAGTGAGATTCACTTTGGATGAAGCAAGGAATGTAAAGTAGCATACTGATCCCCAAGTCTTATTTTAGTGAAGACTCCAGTTCTAGCATATCCACGACAAGGCAATGAGTTCTTATGGGACACAGTACCAGTGATAATGGAATCTGCGCAATGTTATCACAGCTGTAGTATGGAATAGGTGCTCCCAGTGGCACAGTTGTATGTCTGCGGACTTACAACGCTAGAATCCGGGTTTCGATACCCGTGGTGGGCAGAGCACAGATAGCTCATTGTGTAGCTTTGTGCTTAATTACAAACAAAACAAAGTATGGAATAGGATGTGTAATTATATATACGCTAATTTTACGCTTATAAATCTCGAATGCAGATAACGTACAATGAAGAAAACAGTGCTTGCAGTTGTAGTTTCGTAATCGTTATCATCACTATATGCAAGATAAGACGTTCACCATAATGGGCCATGTTTCATTGAAAACCTTAATAAGCTTTAAAGATCTAGACGGGATGACAGCACATTGAATAATAATATTGCATTAATAAAGCTTTGTAATAGTTCAATACCTGGACTGGTAACACAGAATCACTGACAGATTATTTCAATGCATGGTGAGGCTCTGTTAGTTTGTGAAACGTCATGATTCTGGACTCCATGTAGGAAACGAAAACATTTCTGTTGTAGCAACATCAAGTCATGAAGTAGTTAATTTCTCTAGTGCAAGGATGTGACAGTTAACAGTTTTGGGAGTTCCTGAAAAAGCTAATGAAGGACCCAAATCTAGCATGGGTGATCATTGCTATGTAGCAAAGTAAAGCTTGGTAGCTCAAATAAAGGAAAGTAGCGTGGATGCATGTAACTAGTGGCACTTGTACAGCTAATTACGAGTGCAGCAAAGTGTTCTATACCATTGCTTTCAACCAATGAGCCATGTCTCTCAACTTGTACTGCAGCAAGTGGTCCACATACCTCTGAGGTAATATATTCTTCACACTTGGAATAACACAAAGAATGGAGGGCACCATAGTGTAACCTGCACTTGTACCAACATTCAATGGCAGTTCTATTGGCTACATTTTAGTCAAGATGTTTGGCACTGTTGTGAACACTGTACAATATATATGCTGCTCAAAGAAACAACTGGCTGAGACAGAGTAAACTCCAGGAAGAAATTATTGGATCACTCTGAATATTGATGGTACACTCTTAAAGACTGAACATGGTCATTGATAGATACTCTTCACCATCAAATGCTTCACGAAGTAGGCTAGGTTTTATTCATTGGTCGATACTTCTGCCCACACAATACATAGATGATCAGTTGATGTAGCACTGGATAGCTTCTTTGGAGAACCAGAAGAGATCCAAATAGATAAGAGAACTAATTTTAGAAGACAACTGTTCTCAGAGTTATGTAAAGTGTTAATTGTGGTAAAAATGTGTACTTTGTCTTATCATCTGTGCAAAGTTTGTTAATCCAAACCAAGCAGATTGGGATGAGCACTTGCTGTACGTCATAATGGCATACAGATTAACTAATCATAAATCTACAAGTTATTTGCCAAACATGCTCATGTTCTGGCAGGAAAACCTACACCCTATTGATGTGATGAATAGTCTTCTCTGTAGAGCAGTCTTCCTACAATATCCACAAAATCATATGAAGTGGTTAGGGTCTACATCTCTCGATGCTCATGAGTTTGCAATCAATAGCTAAGAAAGGCCATGAAACATAAGAAGAAGAGTTACAGCAAGATGATAGAGGAATGGATATACGAGCATGGTACTTGGGTCTTGCTTTGGTACATACTGGTGGTATGAAAGCAGCTTAGATCTTATTGTACAGGAAAGTACTTTTTACTTTGGTAGATTAGTCTATTGATCTATGAAACACAGCAGTTGCAAAGCTCAACTAGTAGTCAAAAGCTATGACTGATGAGTCAGAAGATGCCATTTTAGATGATGTTAATTCACCTGTCGAGGAAAAAAGAGCTGAAAGCACTTATCTGGCTGTCCACCATGAGCTAGATGAAGAAATGCTGAAGTTAGATGCAAAGACAGCTCTAAACGATGTCTGGGATTGATTGATTTCAGAAGTTAGGGTGGCTTGTTGATCACCAATGAGAACAAAAGTGCTTTTCAACTTTACTTTCTGAGATATCGAGCAGAGTTTCACTATATCAGATCTCCACTGGATATAAGACAATAGCTGCTTGATTTACTTCATGAACTAGGACTGTTCTGTAGTTGAAAGATTCATCACTGGCAGAGCTTTCTGAGATATTGGTTTGGTTTGATTTTTTGTAAGTTCGCGCAAAGCTACACGAGGGCTAGCTGCGCTAGCCGTACCTAATTTAGCAGTGAAAACTAGAGAGAAGGCAGCTAGTCATCACCATCCACCGCCAACTCTTGGGCTACTCTTTTACCAACGAATAGAGGGATGGACCGTAACATTATAACGCCCCCACGGCTGAAAGGGCGAGCATATTTGGTGGGACGGGAATTCGAACCCGCGTCCTGCAGATTGCGAGTCGAGCCATGCCAGTCCTTTTGAACTACTGAGTGAATATTTTTTGAAGCAAAACGTCATCAGATTTCATAAGAATCATTCACCATATCTAAATGATGGCGAAAATTCTACAGTGCATGTCACTTGCTCCTCCATAGGTTCCCCCCTGTACAACTGTAGAAAGTGTGGCAATTCTACATGCAGTGAGGGAGTTGTGTTTCCTCTGAGTTTATGTTGATATATAGTAGTAACATCACATATTAATCCTGGCTGATGAGAACTTTATCCGAAAAGTCTTAGTGTGACCGAATTCTACAAGACATTATTTTATGATGTTTGAAATGGGAAATGATTTGAATGTGATAGCTTCTAGATGAAAGCACATGAAAGGACTGCAACTACTGACTCATAGCTTTGGAAAGTAACTTGAATATGTAACAATGTGTTATTGGGATAAATATGTATATATATATGTGTGTGTGTATACATAAAGTCATTATGAGTGTGGTGTAACATAAATTCATCAATTACACAAAAAATACAATGTGAGGTATTATTTGAAGTTGCAGAGTACCTATTATTTTTCTTAATATTGGGGAAATAATGTTTCAATTTTGACATTGAAATGTTCCGTGAATTTTCATTAAAGGATAAGAGTAACAAAGAAACTCACACTATATGTGAGATAAAACACGGCTTTAACTGGTATTATATCTGTAAGAGTAGTGCAATATATTTCGACTGGATTGAACTGAAATAGCCAAAAGTGGGCGTAATTATTGCTACTAAATGAAATTTACAGACAATCACTTAGATATAATAACATATGTAAACTTGGTTATCCAGTATTTTATTTGGTTTGATGGAACATTTTCAGATATCCAGATTGTAATGTTTTGTAACAGTTTTATAAATATCTTCTTAACATTGTTTAATTAAATAAAATATGCAGTAATAATACATATAAATGCAGACTGAGAGGGAGAGAAAGTAAAACCTACACTCTGAAACTTTGTAAATTGCACCAAATCTAGTACTAAACTTGTAACTGGAATAATGTCTTCAAAAAGAGACAGTGTAAACATTAGTGAATTCTAATAATCAATGGTAAAGGTTGGTGTCACCTAACTAAGTCATCTAATGTATGTAGCAATCACCTTTGCAGTCTTGGTCTCCATTACTTTCTGCTGGAACCAGGCTCTATCTATATGATAACCAGATAGTAGGAACAGGAATGAGACTAAGTTGTAGGGTAAAAAGTGTTGGCTGTCATCTAGCAGGAAAGACAGAAGGGAGCATAGCTAAAAGTTTGGTCAAGCAGAAATGCAATGAAGCCTGAGGATCAGAATTTTTTGAGACATTGGAGTTTTACATCTTCTATAAGAAATATAGGGTTTGAATACACAGAAATGTCTATGTCTAGTGACATAGTTCAGTCAAACTGGATTAATGTCACAGGTGGGGTATCTCAGGATTCAGTCTTAGGACCTTCGCTCTTTTTGAATTACATCAATGACAAAGATGAAGGAATATTAATAAATTACTTAAATTTGCAGATGATATAAAGCTCTTGGATGTTGCTAGTTGTAAAGAGGATGCTGCTGATTTACAAAAGGATTTAGATCATTTAGTGAATTGGGCAAATAAATAGCAGATAGGTTTTAAATATAATAAATGCAAGATAATGCATGTGGGTTATCATAATATATATTATAAGTATAATTTGAATGGGAATAATCTTAAAAGTGTTGTGAAGAAAAGGAGTCTTGGTGTAATAGTCGATCAGTCTCTAAAGAAATCCAAGCAAAGTGCTATTGCTAGTGGTAGAGCAAATAGGATTTTAGGTTCTATCTACAGAAATATTGAATACAAGTCTAAAGAGGTTATAATTTCATTGTACAGGTCACTGGTTAGGCCGTATTTGGAATATTATATTCAGTTTTGGGCTCCTTAGCTTAGGAAAGACATTGAATTGTTGGAAAGGGTTCAGAGAAGGGTTACTAAACTGGTGCCTGGGATGGAGGGGTTGTCATACGAGGAGAGGCTGAAATCTCTCAAATTGTTTTCTCTTGAGAAAAGAAGAGATAAGGGGATCTGATTGAAGTGTTTAAGGTAGTAAAGGGAATTTATAGTGTTGATGCATCATCTTTTTTCATATTTAACAGTGAGAAAAGTAGGACTAGGGGACATAATGTATATTTTGGCAAAGTAGGAGTTATTTTCAGCTAAGACAGTTTCATTTTTCTAACAGGCGGTTGGCCTTTCGTAATAGGTTGCCTTTGGTATGTTGTTAGAGTTTAA
>NW_013666934.1:266985-278185 GCF_000517525.1 Limulus polyphemus
CCTCCCACGACTACATCAATGACAAAGATAGAAGAATATTAATAAATTACTTAAATTTGCAGATGATATAAAGCTCTTGGATGTTGCTAGTTGTAAAGAGGATGCTGCTGATTTACAAAAGGATTTAGATCATTCAGTGAATTGGGCAAATAAATAGCAGATAGGTTTTAAATATAATAAATGCAAGATAATGCATGTGGGTTATCATAATATGAATTATAAGTATAATTTGAATGGGAATAACCTTAAAAGTGTTGTGAAGGAAAGGGGTCTTGGTGTAATAGTCGACCAGTCTCTAAAGAAATCCAAGCAAAGTGCTATTGCTAGTGGTAGAGCAAATAGGATTTTAGGTTCTATCTACAGAAATATTGAATACAAGTCTAAAGAGGTTATAATTTCATTGTACAGGTCACTGGTTAGGCCACATTTGGAATATTGTATTCAGTCTTGGGCTCCTTAGCTTAGGAAAGACATTGAATTGTTGGAAAGGGTTCAGAGAAGGGTTACTAAACTGGTGCCTAGGATGGAGGGGTTGTCATACGAGGAGAGGCTGAAATTTCTCAAATTGTTTTCTCTTGAGAAAAGAAGAGTTAAGGGGATCTGATTGAAGTGTTTAAGATAGTAAAGGGAATTTATGGTATTGATGCATCATCTTTTTTCATATTTAACAGTGAGAAAAGTAGGACTAGGGGACAAAATGTATATTTTGGCAAAGTAGGAGTTATTTTCAGCTAAGACAGTTTCATTTTTCTAACAGGGCGGTTGGCCTTTCGAATAGGTTGCCTTTGGATGTTGTAGAGTTTAAGAAAAAGCTTGATAACTATATGAATGATAAGAGCTGGTTTTGAGATTTTTTAAAATTATTTTAATTTAGTTTAAAGGTTGGAAGAGCCAAGATGGACCAATAGGTTGCATGTTGTCTCAAAACGTTATATTATGTTAATTGAAACTATTGTCTAAATTAAAAGGTGTCACGAAATATAACTTTTCTGATTACTGATTCAGTCCAGTGTGGTGATGTCGAAGGGTTATTTTGTTTTGACATTTCTTGTTTTGTTGATACCAAGATTGTATATATATATATGTATATATATGTTGAGGACTATTTTGTTGTATATCCATGCGTTTTACATTCTTACAATTAAAGGTTTCATTTTTATTATTTACCATAATAAAGTGTTAAAGGGCATTATGTACTGTAATTTGTTTTTCGTATTCTTCTAAGTTAAAGGACATTCTATAGTATGATTAAATATGTAATATGAATTTAAATAATATATTATTATTGTTAAAGGGTTTCATGTATTTATTTTGTTTTTGTATTCTTCTATGTTACAGGGTGTTCTGTAGTAAGATGAAATATATAATGTGAATTTAAATACTGTATTGTCATTGTTTGAGTGTTTCATGTGTAGTTTTCTTCTTTGTTAAAGGGCTGTGTTGTCTATGTTATTTACCAGAATGAGAGAAGGTTGTAATACTCCTTCACCAGTACATTGTAAATGTAACTGGTTTTAAAGTTAAAATTAATACTGGCCTGAAAACAAGCCTGAAACAGGAGGAGGAGAGGAAAAAGTGTGGTATGCAGGCATACTATGTATATTCTATCATCTTATTTTAATATAGAAATTTTCCAAAATTTAACATGTTGTTCAGAAAACTGTTAAGTCGACTTCGTTCTAGCAACTTTTGTTATTTTGTTTTAGCTCCACTCTGTTCATCTAGTTCGACTTATTAGTACCCTGATGTATTGCATCAATGGTCTCTTCCATCATGTCCATACATTCAAGTGTAGATAGCTACATACTTGCTTTTGACATGGTGAGACAGATTCAACTCTAGCATTACTGCTAGCCTCAGTTATTTCTACTTCGCTTACCATGCCAGTGATCATTCCAGTATATAGTTTAATAATTGATTATCTATAATCGCAAAACAACAGACAAATAACTACTTGAGCTAATGTTAATAGATTTATGGACAAGAAACAGTCTATTTCATAAATGGGCTCTATAGCCGCACTACATACCACGGATGTGCTAGATATTCTTACATGGCTCTGACACACTAGACAGTGTTCATAGTGATACCACAGAACAACACTTGTGTACACGAGAGTAACGTGACTTCCTCTCACATATACCCATGAAGTCCACTTTTTCCTGGGTCGATTTGACTGACATCAAATAACTTTGCTGTGGAACATCAGTTCGTCGGTTGCACAGGTGAAACTAACCAGTAAACTCCTCAGTTCAAATCTAAGGATGCCGATGCCAGGAACGATGTCGCTAACAGCTACCTTCATACCGTAAGAGAAATCTCCGAGATATAGTCAGAGCATGACCTCTCTCTATAGTATATTTCCATTTGCCAGAATGAATTTCATGTTGAATGGTCTGGGTAGTGGCTTTGCTTGGAGTGCTGTTATACTGTGAGATATGTCAGTGTTGTAACCTATTCTGTATCAGCCATAAACTTCATCTCCCTTCTCTGTACTCCTATTTGTTGCACTCCTTCACGTAAGTGGACAGGCTAGATTTGGATTCATCTAGTTTTACAAAGCTATTTTCCCTGTTGATTTGCAAATATAGGGGCAATTTATTTAAAAATGCCTAATGATTGAATGCAAAGCAATTCATTTGCCCCTCTCTTACAGGAAGACATCTTGATGGAGACACCAGTGTTCAGTCACTAGATATCAAAGTGGTTGCATTTCATTGCTATGATATGAGGGTGGTTATTTGATTCTTGCCCATATTCAAACCTGGCACAATGTGGGAGCCTGCATAGGATGGTCTATCCAATATGAAGTCACTGCAGCTGCTGTCACAGACTTCCCCCTTTTTGTGACTGACTCAAACTTACCATGTGTACCACATTGCAACAGAAGATACCTCAGTAAAAATGAAAACTATCACACCCATGTGATGTCATATTGTCGTATTTGGAAGCCTTTCCAAAAAGTAGTCAATGATGATATCTCGTGTTCCTATGAGGCCATCGCAGGATAAGTCTTATGATGCAAACAGTGTAGATAATTTATGTATGTGGTCAAGCTGGTACCCCTCTAAGGCCCTTGCATTTGGCCTGATGGTTTGCTTTTTTCCATCATTGTGAACCTCCAGCACAACTCAGAAATGATTGTCTTGCAGTCCCAAAGCTGCACCACATCTAAACTTAGGACCCAATGTTTTATAGCATATCTGCAGGCCTGCCATTCCAGCCAGTAACTTGCCTGAAACACTTCATAAAATAGTTCAAATCCTCCTTTGTTCTACCCTCGGATGTTGGTAGAGTGATTTATTTTGCCTCACTTATGGGGATCAAGATCATGACCAGATGTTTCCTTCGTGTGTCCCTTGTCATCACCTGACTAAAATGTCCTCAATGTAATATATATGGCATAGTAGGAGTTCTCAGTGACCCTTGCTCTTGGGTGAAAGAATAACGAGATTCACTTGTTGTCCATTGGTTCTACTTGCCCTGTGATTCACAGTTATCTTGGCAGTATACATTTCAGCTTCAGAATGCTCAACATTGCCCCATGATCCAATCATTTCACCATTCGGTGCCCACTGTTTTTCTGCTGGCAAACATGATCTACCAATGACAACTCCAGTTTTTCGTCATTGTTCTTGGGCAACTTTGACTAGAGCTATGATTGGATTAACCTGGCCTGATATAAATCTGGGGGTCCTGTGCAGACTGCCCCATCTAGTGATAGACTCACCAGATGCCACATCACTGTGATGATTCTTGGTCATGTGTGTTTCCCTTGCACTGAGGTCAATACTAGTGGGAAGAGTACAAACAGACATTTAGGTTGTGTCTTCTCGAGTTGTTGGTTCTAGCGAGAATGAGTCATGGATCTTCATAGCATCAGCAAAAGTCCTACATCTAAAAGAGGACTTCTCCCCGACCTGACAATTCTCTTGGACAACTATCTCCCCTCAGTGGCAGACTCTTTCTTTTGATTATAAGTCTTTCTAATAATGGAAAACGCCACTTCCTTAACCATAAAGTTTTTAAAACTTATATCATACAAGAAGAGGAATAAAGGGCAGCACACCTCTCAGCATAAAGAGTATGATAATCTCTGGTCTCATGACATCAAATTTTTTCCTTGTCAATCATTTTGTGGTATATTGAGGTAAAACTGAGTTAACCCTCAAATAACAAGATTTAACATTAAATACATGTATAAATATTGATTTTGTTTTGCGTTTAGATTTGACTTAAAGATCCTCCTTGAAGTTAATAACTACGAGGAATGTGCATAAAAACATCTGCAGGCAAACAAAACATGATTTTCGTATTACTTTTTAAAGTTACATCTGATTTGTTAAATCTACAAAAAAACTTATTTATTTTGTAATTAACATTATTTAACAGTTCTATTTTACCTGAAATTAAAACATTTGCATTAAAAATTTACATTTAGTTCTTATGAATATTTACACTATTAAATTATATATTTTTGTTCTTCTTCATACATTGTTCAGTTCATCATGACTAAGTAAACGACATATATTTTGGCTGATGCAACCAATCCTGCAGACCTCGTTACAGGACCTGTGCTATTTTGTAGTTTTACATCTGCTGAGATTTGGGAGTGAAATAATTTAATAAGTCGTCGTAATTTTTAAAATATTGTGTTAAGTTGTACCAATTTAATTATTATATTCGTCTGTTTTGAATTATTGGGTACAACTTACAGTTATATAAACAACATAATTTTTATCGCTCTTTACAATAAACGAAGCTGTTAGTAATACTAGTGTTAAGTGTTACTGTAATTGTAAACTTAAAGTGTAAGTGTTAGAAAACGGCGTAAAACTTTTATTATAACATTGATTGAATTAAAAACTGAAGATTACTAAATAAATAGTAGGTCTCAGGAGTAAGTAGTAAGTTTGGGCAATTAAAAATTCTACTACTTTTGAAGAAACGATTACAAAGCCTGAGTAAGTGAGTTGAAACTTGAAATATGGCAGATGATGAAGCAGTAAGTAACTATTAATATTATTATAGTATCAAAACTAGTAATAGTATACTAATAGTAATAGTATTACTGGTACTAGTAGCAGTGTAAGTTGTAATCCTTAGACCATAGAACATTAGAAGGCTTAGCAGTAATGACCAATGAAATTATTTTTATGATCTTTATCTCATAGCTATAACTTAGTTATTGCACAAAACAAAGAATCACCTAACAAGTAATAACAATTAAAGTGAAATTATGCCATATATATTTTTTACATTGAAATTAATAATTTTCTTTAACACTGGGCCCTTAATCTATGGATGGGTCCATAGATTTACCCCAAAACACCTAAAAAGCCAAAAAATGTTTATGAGTATGACTGACAGTGACAGTTGTGATCCTTTGCACTGCCAATATACTTTTATAAAAACTATTTAGCTTATGTTTTGGGGTAAACCTGTGGAGTGTGTCTGAAGTATGTAGTGAGATTATCCATGGCATTAGGCCCAGGAGCACTCCAAAAAACTGAAGTTTTCTTTGTTCACATTTATACATGAGTATCTATTTTTGACTCAAACAAAAAATAAATTTTCATTTTAATTTTATATTTTCAACTGAGTTTGGAAACAATCAGTCTGTACACATTAAATAAAATAGTTTTACATTTTATATAAGTTCCATTATGTAGATTAAATTTAAATGATGTTGGTTTTGAGAATGTGTGGCCCCAGTGTGACATGTTTGATTTTGTGCTTGGTTGCTTAGCATTTGTTTCATTGTTTCAGCTCATTGATTTTCATATAGATGAGTTTTATTATGAATTTGATCATTGATAAAGGTCATAATTTATAAAGTATATTTTAGGCCTGGGGGGTCCATGTTTGGTTAATCTAGCACTGCTGAAGCATGAAAATTAAAGTTTGAAATGTGTGTTTCTTATTTATATATTGGATAAATTAAGTATTACTGATCTACCCGGATCTTTATAACCTTTTTACATTCTCAGAAAGCATTTGGCTAAACATTTTCAAATATGCCCTTAACCATTATTCCATCAGAAGCTTTCATATAATAATGAAGGGTTGTCAGCTTCACTGTAGTAATAGAACAGAAACTTGAACCTTCACCCTATTACTACATCAGGGGTTTCATTAAATGCTGTGTGCCAGGTAAAACACCAGCCTGATATGGCTAATTACAAGCTTGTATACTCAGATACTTTCTTTTTTAATATTCTCTTTATTCCAGCATTTTTATTCTGGGAATTTGGTACCAGAATCACTCTTAACTGCAAGATTTTTGAGTGTCTCTTCACCTCAAAGTTATTTTGAAATCATTCTAAGCCAATTTTTAACATGCTCAAGCATACCAGAAATGGGGAAAGTATAATATATGGCATTCTATTATGTAGTCTCATCATATGGTCAGTAGTATGTGCACAGTGCCCATTTTCTGCTCATCCATGTGTAATGAAAGGTGATTGTACTGATACTGATAAGTCAGTAAATTGTACCTTGTACAAAAGAAAGAACATTTTTCCAGTTTACTGACTAATTTCTTCTACTTGAGAAGCATCATCAGTAACTGAAGGAACAAAATCACATTATTTTGCAAAAGGTGTTAGAAAACACTTCTAGTGCAATTAATATAAATCCATACATTTATTACTTTTTCATGCTGTAATTTGTTTACGGAGTTTGGAAACATAAGCTTGATATGGAGATTTGTAACATTAAGATTGTATTTGAAATCTTAATTTTATAACTATTTTTAATCTGGCAAAATTTATATTACTTTAAGATTTTTGACCCTACTATGAAAAAGAAGAAGAAAAAGAAGAGGACTCCTTTTGATCTTGGTAGTGGAATTGATGATGGCCCTACAACAGTTGATAATACTCCTGTTGAATTAAAGGTTGAAAATGGAGTTGAAAAAGAAGATCCAGACAAAGAAAACAAGGATAATGAAGATAGAGAAAATAAAGATGATGGTATGATATCTTCTTCTACTCCATATGTTTATTTCATTAACTATAAAATACTATGTTAAAATTAAAACTTATTTTTGCCTGTACAAAGAAACGTACTTTAAATGTTAATAAATTACTGACTAAATTACCCTGTTTTTCTACATGTACAGAAGTTTAACTGAATTGTTTAAACAGTGTTCTTGCAGAGGACACCTGTTCTACAACATTGTATATGAGGTCAGTGCTGCCTGTACTAGATAATTCTGTTTGCTGGTTCATGTGTAAGTGGATTGCAGCCAGTAGTATTTTGGGTTATTATGTCTTCACAGAGAGACATACTGTTTGTCTTTCTTCTTCATCCAAACATTTTCCAATCGCCTGCCATACTTTCATTTTTTGGAAGACTGACTTGAAACTTGATAGGGTTATACCTTGGTCCAATGTGTTCAGACTCCTTTCTCCTTTTTTTATTTAGGCCTTTTTAATCTTATTGAGATGGGTAGGGGTCAGAGGGCATGTCATCACATTTGTAGATTTACATTTAACATTTTATTTAGCTATTATTTTACAAATGTTTGTCAATAATTTTGGCATCAAGTTGTAGATTATAATTCAAATTTTAGTATTATACATTAGTTAGTTTCTTAATTTGAAAGTAAATATTTAAAAACAAAAATGTCTAAGTATCAATTTCTGTGTGTCGTTGTGCGTGGCCTTCTAGGTTTGGTCAAATTTTATTTTATGATGCCCACAATAAAATTTTTATAGTTTCGTACGAATTAGAATCTCAAATTTCCAATATTGGCAAGCTAGAATATAAAATAAGAACCTCCTACTTTTTCTATTTACTGAGATATGATATTTGGCGAACCCACCATATTGGCTCTGCCCACCACTTCATCATTTGAGAAGATTTGTTTATCTATGCCTACCTTTATATACCAGTAACTTTATAACCAATCCAAAGCTATATGTTTTTTCAACATAATTCTGTCACTCTTCCTAAGTTATTTATGAGAGGAAAGCTCTTATATCAATGGAAGGTTTGAAGTATTGCTATCAAGGCTATTTTGTGAATAGTTATTATATTTTTTTAGACAAATACAATTTAGTTAGGAAACCTGATAAATAACAGTGTATTTTTGGGGTATCGGTATAATTCATAATTTTTTGTATTTCAAAATGCTTATATAAAGTCTACAAAATTTATTATTTTTCCATCTCCACAAGCCCCCCAGTAGCACAGCGGTATGTCTCCGGACTTACAACGCTAGAAACCGGGTTTCAATACCCGTGGTGGGCAGAGCACAGATAGCCTTTGTGTAGCTTTGTGCATAATTAAAAACAAACAAACAAACCATCTCCACATGTGAATTTGGATGAGGCTTAGCAAGTACAGTTCATGCGTGCAAACAAGGACTTCATAGCATCATAAGTAATAGAGATTATTGTTTTCCGAATATTTTGTATTTACTGTTCTATGTTTGAAGAAAAACATCGTTTGTCAGTCCATTTTACAGCTGGTAAAGTTCCACATCTTAAAAAACGTGCTTCTCCCTTGGTTAAGTTTATAACTGCCAGTTCCTGTGGGAAATACAATCTGTCTTTCCTACATGTCTTACGAGCATAGGTTCCAACAGACAATAATTTGTCAAATAAATGAGGGGAAGTGTAAAAATTGTCCATGAAAACCCAGTGTCCTAGTCTGTTGTACTTGTCCATCAGTTCCATCACAATGTTGTCTGCAAGACCCCTAGCTGGCATTTGTCCCTTTTTGCATGTGTAGATTTAAAGTTTAAGACAGTATCCACTTCTGCCAGGACCCTCAACTTTATACCCCACTTGATAGGTTTCTTGGATATGTACTGAAGGCAACCAACTCCACATTTTGTGCCTAACATTTGCTCATCTCTAGATAGTTCTCTGTTAGGAGAATAGTGAGAAACAAAGGTCTACTACAGGTCTTACTTTGAAAAGTTTATCATAGTTAGGATCAGTTTTAGGTAAAGCATTAGAATTGTTATTGAAATGTAAGTTTCTATGAATAGCAAAAAACCTGTCCCTAGATAAGATATTAGTAAACCCAGGAGTATGAAAAAGAGGATAAGAAGACTAGTAGTCAGAAAGAGAAGGAAGAGGCTTGAGACCCATAGCTATAGCGAGACCAAAGTAGGCTAAAATTCAATATTAACATTAGTCCATTTCACTTTCGTTGTCTCTAGCATACCTATTTGTCTCATTGATGATAAATTGTATAATTTCTTACGTGAAATAAAAGTTTTAAAAAATCAACAGAATATAGCAGAGGCAACCTGACGGTAAACAGGTTCACCTCTGATAAACGTAGATTGCTTGTTTACTTCTTCAACAATTTCTCTCCACCTCCATGTATTGAAAAAAAGAGAGGCCTTTCCTGCTCGGAAGAAACAGCTCCAGTAAAGGCTCTAGCTCTTACCCCTCCCTCTTCTCCCTGGCCTGACTCTTTTTGGTGATGAAAGCTCTTCAGGACCATCTTCCCTTAGTGAACTTGCACCAGCTACATCTTGATCTGTTCACAAGACAGTATCAAGAAGAGCTGGTTTCATATTTTTTGGCCATTGACTATTATGAATAACTTCTGTCAGAGGCATTACAAGAGAAGAATCAACTTCAGATGCCTCTGGCAGGCCTCTTTTATCAGAAGAAAATGAAATATTAAGGAGGAACTAAATTTCCTCCTGTGTCAGGACCTTCTTCCTCAGTTTTTTTGCTTTTTCTTAAAGTTTCTGTTCTGTTTGATATGGTAACATGAGCTGCATGTGTGCCGTGTCATTTTCAACTGGCATTGGGGTATTTTTAGTCAGACACTGTTCAAAGGTCAATAAAACGTAAATTAATATATATATAAATAGATTTATATGGTTATGAGATTTGAGCTATTTAGAATAACATTTGTGGTTTCCTGTTACAATTTGCAATTATTCTAGAAGAAAAAAAAGTAATTTAAATTTATTTCCTCACTTTTATGAAGGTTACGAGATTGGTCATATCAATCAACACCATATAGTGTTAGTATTGATAAAATAACACATTAAATATAAGTTTTATGCAAAAACATTTGATTATCTAGAAGGATACAGAGATTATGCAAATGAAACTTCACAACTTTCAGATAAAGAAAAGTATTTTTAATCTTGAAATCAAAATTACTTTGCATGTTGGATAGTCAACATTCTGAAAGAAAAAAATTTCACAAGAAAATCTTTAATTAAAAAATCTTAATATTTAATTTTAAAACCTGATATTTTGTGTGTATGAAGACCTTGTAATGATTACCAATAACCTCTGAAAGTTTGTGAAGATACATTTACATTATCAAAAATTATAGTATAATTATTTTCAATGATACTTTCGTGGTCACGAGCTAGGTGGATTCAACCCAGCTCATAATGGAAGGCCATGGGTCAAAGGCCATGTCATTGCATTTGTTGACTCGCATTCAAAATTTTATTGAATTACTGTTTTATGAATTTATATCAATAAATTTGGTATCAAACTCAAACTGTAGATTGTAATTCAAATTTTAGTATTATACATTATTTGATCACTTAATTTCAAAATAAATATAAAAAAGCACACCTAAACATAGATTTTTGTGTGTTGTGATATGTTGAATGCAATATTGATTCAAATTAGATGTTTATGATGTCAAAATACAAAGTCTGTAGTTTCATACAAATTAGGAACTCAAATTACCAATATTAATAATCTAGAGTATAAAATAAGAACCTCATATCTTTTCTATTCTCTGAGATATCGTTCATGTCCTGAATCGAACACGGTGGCCCCGCTCACACGTGAATAACCAAACAAAAGCTCAGAATGTCCCCCTAGTGGCTTTCTCAGCCATTTTCAAGTATTGCTACATCATCTCATTTATTCAATACAAATCTTCATGCTAGTACGGTGAGTCTTTAGTCTGCTCCAAATTTCATATTTTTTCAGACTCAAATACACCTTAATTACTAAACTTGATAAATTATGGTAGAATTCTATGATATCGATATAGTAATTTATGGTTATTTGAAATGTATATGTAAAACCTAAATAAAAATATTTCTTTTTGCATCCTCCATGTACAAAATTTTATAAGGCTTAGCGACCTACAACAAGCAGCAAACAAGTATGAAGGTTATAATTGAAGAGATTATTGTTTGTTTTACTTCTTTATTTACTGTTCTATGTTTAAGAAAAATAAATTTAAGAAC
>NW_013666934.1:279076-291884 GCF_000517525.1 Limulus polyphemus
GGGTATTTGCTCAACTCTTGCACTATAGGACCGACCTCGTAATCATTTTGTGCTTGTTATATTTTTCTGCTGTAACTTTTAATACAGTAAGTGTATCTTCATGAAGTTTTCCAGATTATCAGTAAACATTACAAGGCTTTCGTACGCAAAGTATCAGATTTTTTTTATTAAGATTTAAGATTTTTTTAAGTAATGTTTTTCTCGTGTATTTTTTCATTTTGAATGTTTACTATCCAACATGCAAAGTAATTTTGGTTTTAAGATTAAAAATACTTTTATGCATCACTATTGTATCACTGTATGGGTTTGGTTGAGAAAACCACTAGGGGAACATTCTGAGCTTTTAGTTAGTTATACATACGTCATTGTATGATATAGGTGAATATAAGCAAGTATTTTCACAAAAGGGAAGAGGTGGGTTGGGCCACCTTGGTTGATTCAATAAATGTATTAATATCTCAGAAAATAGAAAAAATAGGAGCTTTTTGTCTCAGATTCTAGCATGTCAGTATTGGTAATTTGAGTATCTAATTCATAAAAAAACTATAGACTTTGTATTTGGACATCACAAATATCTAATTTGAACCAATGCTGCATTCATCATACCACATGAGACACAAAAATTGATATTTAGGATTTTTTTTAATTAAGAAACTAACTAATGTATAATACTAAAATTTGAATTATAGTATACAATTTGATACTAAGCTTATTGATGTAAGTTCATAAGATAGTAGTTCAATAAAATTTTGAACGTGAGACTACAAATGCAATGACATGGCCTTTGACCCATGACCATAGGCAGACCTGTGTCGGTAGGGTTAATTACTTGGCCTTATTTAACCAATATACATGGGATTTGATACAAAGATTTGGGTTTTATATATAAACAAAATGTGGGGCTTGCCAATTTTTGTTCATTTTTATGGAGGGGGAGGTCAAAAGGTTAAATAAACACAATTTAGCCCTGTTTTGACCAATTTACATGGAATTTGGTAAAAAAGATACTTTTCTACAGACAAGACGCATTGACAAACAAAAATATTGGACTTGCCCATTTTTAGTAAATATGGAGGGGGTCATAATGCAACATAATTTTAGGGTTCTTTGACAATTACTCCACCATATCGTGGCCAATTTACATGGGATTTAGTACAACGGTACCTTCTTGCAAGTTCAATGCAGCAATTAGACAGTTTTTGATTTTTCTTTGTTTTTTACGGTTTTTCTGGTGTCAAAATTGGCAATGTTGTGATTGTGTGGTGGAGACATATTATATTCACCTCCAAATGATGGCCTATTTATCCATTATCTTCATTATTAATTTTTTGGTTTACATATAATAGATTCCAATATAAACTTTTTTTGACCAATTTGTGTCACTATTTTTCTTAGTTCTTTCCATAGAAACATCATTTTTTGCACATGTTATGAGTTTTTTACTGAGTTACATTCAAAATTTGATTAAACTACTTTATCATGATATATAAATAAACTTGGAAAAAAAATGAAAAATCATAATGAAAAAAAAAATCCATTAAAGGTATTTTTAGGGAGCCACAGTTGGTAGAGCTGTGTGTAAGTGCTAGAATTTGACTTTGCAACATGATAGATCTTTATATGAAGAAGCTTTAGCTCAACAGTACATTATTGCATATTATAAGTACATCATGTCTCGAGTAAATTCTTTAATTCACTCTAAAAATGACAGACAAATGTTTTTATTTTTAATTTCAACAAAATTGTAACATATTGCATATGTGTATAAAGTAATGAACAGTGAGAGGAATTGGGTTTATTATGAACCTTAATAATATTATAGTATTAACTTTTTCTGTAAACACGATATCTCAAAGATCACAAGAAAATCGTTGTACTTTAATTCGGCTACAATATGGCCATCTTCATTCAGTTAAATCTGATAGTTTGAAGACAATTTTATGACTACAAAGTAGTATTTATTCTCTAATGCAATATTTTTTTCTCAAGATGCACCACTTGACTTGGATGATTTTACTGGTGTAAAGAAGAAGAAAAAGAAGAAGAAAGTATTTGGTCTAGATGAGTTAGAGAGTGCACTTCCTGTAAGTTTTGTTAATTTTTTTTAGATGGTTGGTTGAAAATATATTGAATATTGCAACTAAAATGTAATATTTTGTTGAATGAATGTTTATAAAAAATCTGTTCTCTTGTAACTTTTTATCTGTGTTACTTCATTTGAAATTATCTGAGGTATTCTTATGATTAACAATGAAACAATATTAAAGTGTTTATGGTTTTTTGTATGCTATATTCTTAATTTTGAAATAGTTATTTCACTAAATAGAACTTTTTATAAAGTTCCTTTACTATTTTTGCAGGTTTTTTTGCTAAAGCTAGTTTTTTAACTGACTATAGAAATGAAGAAAAAAATTCCATCAATTTGATCATTTATAAAACTGAAAGCATTATATCATTTCAATTCAATTAATTCACCTATCTTAAGGAAAGTTTTTCTTAAATCCAATCCTTTTGAGACACTTCAGTGATAAAAATAAATATGAAGAACTGAATGCTTTAAAGATAAGTTATATTTTGTGAATTCTGAGATGATGACTTACCTTCGTACACAGAAATACAATTTTCTCTGTGCAACTGCCAATGAGATTTGGATGGCACTAACCTTGAGGTAACTCCCACCTAAATTTACATGAATTGCATTGGTGCATGATGACATCATCAGATGACAAAAGCCTTCCACCAATAGGGTGTAGTATCTCCCCCTATATGTATGCACTTGTGATAAGATCATTCTTTCCCTTGGCATTATACAACACAGATGTGTTCAAAGTTTATCAGGCTTCAATTTGATGAATTGTGTGTTTGTTAATGAAACTTTGCTTTTTGTTTTATTTCAATTTTGTTCCAAAAGCTATAATTTTTGTCATGAATTCTAAAGTAAAGGTGACTTCTACTTAGTCCTATGTGAGTTTTAATGTTACATACACATGTATTATTTACACTGTGGCTTCTGGAGGCTCATAAGCTGTTAGGGACATTCCAACCCATACTACTTCTGGTGTTCCCTTACCAACTCCCACACTGTATCTTTCTCTTCACTTATGTTTCCCTCTTGGATTGAGGCACATCTCTGAACAAAGAGATGACTTCTGGCATTTGTATGGAGGACAGGTGCCTACTCCATCTCAATGTACTTGAACTCCCTGCTGATTGTCAGGCATGTTGCCATTTCCTGCCCCTTGTAACAGACCAATAGGTCATAATCCACTATGACATATCAACAGTTGTTTCTTATGTTTCATCAGGGGGCCACCCATTCCAGAACCTTTGTTTTTGGGAGTTGGACCTACTCTTCTGGAATCATTCACATTGAGTTCTTGTTGCATGCTATTTAAATGGGACTATGTACTTTGTGGTAAACTGCCTCTCTCTCGCCCAGAGTACATTTGATCCACAGAATGATCACTTCACCCTAGGTCTTTTGTTGGGTTTCCTTTCGGTTGGATATGCTCATCTTAGATACCTTTACTATCACTTTTGACTTCAATATGTCTCTCTTCATGTCCCCTGTTCTTCATCCTTTGACTCTGGCTGTTTAAGCTGTCAGCCATGGCTGGTCTCACCTTTTTCTATATGCCTATCCTCCTCTTTCAGTCCTCCCTTGGATCATCAACTGGATACATCACACTCATTCACAAATCCTACTGTGGCACCTCTTTGGCCACCTCAACCTTGTTGTCCTCTGCTTCTTCATTTGGTGTCAGACATTCCCCTTCATGTACCCAATCTTCCCTCACTCTTACTTCAACCTCATACATCCATTTTTTTAGTCACAGGTTGTCATTAATTTATCTTCATGTGGATGATTTGTTTGGTCCACTGCCTGTTGGGCAAGACTCTCCTATTGTGTAACCTTATTCTTGTCACATTCCTATCTCCTTTCCACTTTGTTTGTCTATTTACAACAGTGGTGGTCTTTTATCATTTATTGATCTGCCAGTCCTTTCCTCCCGGCCATCCTACTGTGCTCCCTTTTTTTTTTTATTTGGCTGTTCAACCATGGTTTACCTGTCTCTGCCATTGTTGATTATTGAGTGGTGTTGTCCACTGCATTTCACCTTTCCAAATACCACATGGTGTTTTCATCCTCTGTTCTCTCCACTCTTTCCTTCTTTACCATCCTCCTTGCCCAACTTCCATGCCTACCCAGGTCCATAATTTAGTTTGCATGCTCATTCAAACTGTTACTTCTTACCTTCTATACCACCTTTCTTTTACATCTTATTTCCTCCTTCTTATTTGTCTGTTGTCACCATCATTCTGTTATTTATGCATTTGATACCTTCTTCCACCACACTTATATACTCCTCTACCCAGAGTGTTATCCCTTCTTCAAATTTCTGCTGCTCATGTGGTTAACTGTCCTTTTTCTTCTGTTTCTCTTCCTTCTATCTTTCACCTCTGTGATCATTCAAGCCCTGATTGGCTCTCGTATTCTGTTTGATGATGCTTATCACTGACTTCTTCTTTTGCCATCTTCAGCTTCTATCCTGCAACTCCTCTTCTTCCAGGGACCTCTCTTCCTTACTGGATGAGTTTTTTGGCTCTTACAAGTGGTTTATTTATATGTGGATGCTCACAGATTATTTCACATTTCTTTTTCTTATTTGCCATCTTACCAGACCTGGGACAAGATCCTCTTGGTGGGCACTTCTCTGGGTCTCCCTAATGCTAATCCTTCACATACACTTCTTCGAGTGGAGTATGGAAGACCCTTGCCACTTACCAGTTCCTAGCTCCTGGGGTGATGGACCATGGAAAATCCTTACCAATTGGGCTTAGTGCAAGCAATATAGTGAGAAGTGGGGTGGTGTTATCACTGTCAGTGTATTACAGGTCTTTTCTGTTTTGACTCATCAAAAAAATTATGTTATGATGAATGCAAATGCATAGGGGTAGTTACTGCACGTGGAGGTTGTATTGTCCTTCTTTTGATGGTGGTCTTTCGTAGCATGATGATGTCATCATGGAACAGCACAGTTCATGTTTAATACATGAATTTAGGTTGCAGTTACCTCAAGGTTGGAAGCATGCAAATCTCATAGACAGGTGTGTGAGTAAGATAGTGTTTCTACATGTAGGGGTGAGTATATATTGAAAATACATTATAATGTTCTAATTCTTTTGATGTATCTTTTCATATAAAGACATACTGTTGCAATGCTATTTTTGGATGGGTTCTCTTTGGATTATTTGGTATAGTATAAAGAAGAAAAGTCCAAACCATATAATAATAATAATAATTAAAGCATTTTGTTTCTTTACCCATGGAGATTACAAGTATAACTTTACAAGTTCCATGTAACTAAAGAAAGCGCTAATTTCACAAATAAGTTATGCCTTAATATAAATTTTAATTACTAACATTGTCGCACTTATGGTTTTTATCATAGCCCTAGTACTTTGTGGAATCAGTCAGTAATCTCTCCTAGTCCTACCTAGTTCACATTTCATATAATTCAATTAATATCCTAAATTATCAAGAAAATCCCAGATTTTAAACAATGTGCTGTTCATGTGATGTAAAAACTATTAGGTTAATGGTAGTACAAACACCTAACTTAAAAATATGGTCTATAGGAATACTTGAATTTGTCTATGCACCTAAGTCAATTAAATGAAAGAGGATTTTAAGATCACTTCACATTAAACTTTAATGGTTTAGTTTCTTTGTATTCTAGAATTTAGAACCAAAAGAAGAACAAATTCATCAAGTTAGTGAAGAAAAAGATGATGATCTTGGTGGGTTGGATGAAGATCTTGACTTCAGCTTACCAAAGAAGAAGAAGAAAAAAAAGAAGATTTCTTTTGATGAACTAGAAGTAGACTCTTTCCCTCAGGATGAAGATGAAGACACAGAAACAACATTTGGTAGGTGCATATAAGTGTTTGTTCTGTTAGATAATATATGATTAAGAATTAACAAGCTTGACAATTAACTCATTACTAAGTTCTCCTAACTGCCCAGTCTAGTCAAAACCCTTTACATTATTATAAGTTTAGAAAAAATCTTTTTTTTTTAAAACTAGGAAATAGGCAAAGTCACTTATCAGACCACTGACAGAAATATGTGAATGATTTAAGTTACAGAAATATTGAAAATAAAATATAACTTAAATACAAAACTTCCAGGAATCAAAACAATACTGAATGCTTTGCTCACTTTTATACACTGAAAATTAAAATTCAGAGCAATAATAACAAATTACCTTATCACTTAAATAAACGTAACATTCCCACAAAATCCTTGAAAAAAAAATTCCAATGTTCTCACAAAATGGCTAAAAGAAAATCATATAACTAAAATCAACTTTTGATACTTGAGGTGGGCAGAAGACAGATAGTTTATTGTGTAGCTTTATGTTTTACAGCAAACAAACTGAATACTTGAAATAATCAGAAACACTAATTTTGATTAGTTGATTGTTGTCATAAAAATAATTAAGCTGAAAAACTTGATCAAAATTAATAATGAAAATTTATTTCCAAGTGACTTTTGAAAGTACTAGATATAAAAATTGCATTAATCAGTATTTTTTTTATAGTTCATTAAAACTCTCAGAAAATAAAAGAAATGAAACATATTTTATTTGTATAACTTTCTTTTTGAATTTTTTGAGCCTGTGTAATAGTCAAGTGATGTGCAAATTATATTATCTTTACAAGTTTTAAAATATTTTGGAATTTTTTTATATTAAATAACAAATGAAGGTTTTTGTTAAATATTTTCATTATTGTTATAAGAAATTTTTAGTGCCTGTATTTTTTATAACTTGCTTCATTGCTGATTTTAAATATTTTACAACATAATTAGAACTTGAAGGAGAGACAAAGACATCCACTGTGGCAGCACCTGGTCTATGGATAGGAACAGATAGAGATTATACTTATGATGAGGTAAATATATTCATTTTTTAGTTGTATGCCTGTTAATTTTGTAAATCACTGGTTTTGAAAAGTAAAAAACTGTTTGGCCCTAAAAGCAGGATATATATATATATATATATATATATATAGTAGATATCAGATCCTCTATAATTCCATCTAAAAATTCTAATGAATTCTTAAAACATAGAGAAATATCTTTGGAAAATCAAGTGTAAACACTTTAGTTTGTACTTAAGATATGTTCTAGTGTTTTCTAATCTGGTGTATCATGTTCAAATCTGTATAAGTATACTCTGTTTTAGTTTAGTCATTGGATGTGTAACACAATAAAATGTAAATATTAAGTAGTGATTTTCTTCTGATGTTTCATATTTAGTCCTACTTGATAACACACTTTTATTCCCTCAGTGGAGAAGAGCATTCACAAGAGGTTTTGACTCTGTTTATAAGGTGCTTATATTTTATTGAATTCTTTGTAAATATTTATTTTTTATATATAAAACAAACTTCTTGTCTTCTTCAGCTTTTAAACAGAGTTTTCAATATTATGAGGGAAAAGAATCCAGATATGGTCGCAGGTGAAAAACGGCGATTTGTCATGAGGCCACCTCAAGTTATCAGAGTTGGAACAAAAAAAACATCCTTTGCTAACTTCCTGGAGATATGCAAAATGTAAGTGTGTGCATCTATTTAAGTTCAAATTGGATGAACCATTCAGACAACTTGTTTTTGTTTCATTAAAGTTTAAAAAAAACAACTTTATTCCAGTATTCAGGTACTTCTTCAAAAAAGATAATTTAATCACCTTCAAATGATGTTTTATTGTAAAATACTCTACATAACCCTCTGTTTATAGACTCAGTCAAATGAACTGACCTCGTATCTGTGAAGCTATACATAATATTTACTATAGTTCTATACAAGTCTGTTGTACTCAAAAATAGGATTTTTAATAAGGTATTTTTTCTAAAGATTTCTCTCTGAATTTTCAAAGACTTTACTGAACCTGAGTGAATGGTGATTTTCATCCTAAAGATAGGAATACTTTTTTTCATCTTAGAGTGTTCATATTTCATTTGTGTAACCTCCTAGACCTCCTCAATGAATATTCTTCGTTTTTAAACCTTATATTTTATCTCTTAATTTTCTGGCCCGTAAATAATACCATTTCATTTCCTCTACACTGACTGCAGCATTGATTCTATAATAATAATAATAATGATAAAAAAGTGAAAGTTTCAATTTCAACTGTTTTGTTAACTTTTTCATGTCTCTTGTCTGTTTTAATTGCTGTCCTTTGTACCCAGAGAAGTAATTGTCAAAAAGAAAACTAAGTCACAATGGGAGCCTACTAGCTGTAGATCTAATGTAAATAGTGCATAATTGTGAGATTTATTGTTACAGGTTCTGAAAGTCATGAAATTTTAGACATTTTATTTTACTGAAGTTTTGTTAGGCTGAAAAATCATTTCTATCAAGACTTCTGGAACCTACATGTTTTTTCTAACATATAAAGTTACACTTCACTTACTTTGTTAAAAAAATATAATAATAAATAAAATACATGCATAATTTTTTTTTAAATTAGAGTACTTTATTCTTCTTACAGCTCTCTGAAATCAAGTTAAAACTGTAGACATTCTTCCCAAACTACTAAAATTTATCCAGCTTTCTAAGTAATTGATAAATAAGTTTAAAACACGCCTCAAGCACTCGGAGCAACAAGATGTAATATCCACCAATGAAACAGTTCTGCTAACTAATGGTTGGAAAAACTAATTGATAACTCCTATGATTTTTGGGTAAAAGAGATTCTGCTCTTACTAGTGGTTATAAGCATGTCCATCAGCCATGTAAAGTTAATTAATTAACAATCTTGAAAGTCAGAGAGAGTGGTAAGAGGCATCTCTGGTGGGTTTGACAAATTTATTGATATCTCAGAAAATAAAGAAGTTAAAGAGGCTTAAATTGTAGATTATTGCTTGCAATTATATATATATATATATATATATAGTTTGTCTTTGTAATTGGTTGCTAACTACAGATGCCTGTTACTGAAGTTATTATGAAGTTGATAATATGGAGCTCAGGTGCATAATGTGATACAGAAAAATTAACATTGAGAATTTTTTTAAATATTTATTTTTGAAATTGAGAGTTTAAAACTAATATAATAGAAAAACTTGAATTATAAACTGTTTTCTTGCCAATTTATTCATTTAAATTTTGAATTTAACACTGTAGAAGGTTGTGACATGTGCAAAATAACTAAGCCAAGATGCAAACAGTTGGGCAAATCATGTACAGTTAATCCCATAAGTATTGTTGTAGAATGTGACTTTTACAAAACTACTGTTTAATGTAACAGTAAGTTTATATATGTATATATATTGTTTCATTGTTTTATTTTAAAGAAATCTAGCATGAAATGACCAAATAAAAAGTAAACTACAAATATTACTTAATAATAGAGATATTGCTTAGGTTATTATATTTTAAAAGTAAATAAAAATCCAGAACTTGAATTTTATTAGTAATATATTAGTTTATTGAATTCCATGAATTTATGACTGAAACTAAAGAAGAATGTATAACAACAAGTTAACCACACTATGTCTGCTATATCAAGTGTCAATGATGACTTTCAGCCAATATCAGAGCTCGTAAGGCTGACTGGATTATCAAATATGCTTTTTATGTTATCCAGTAGCATGAACAGCTGTTGTGATGGGAACTAGATTAAGTTGGTGATGTGTAATTTTAATCAATTTTATTTAAGTCAATTACAAATTGGTTAGGATGCTCGACTCACAACCTGTATGTTCCGAGTTCGAATCCCTGTTACACTGAACATTCATTGCCCTTTCAGCTGTGGCAGTGTTATAATGTGATTGTCAATTCTACTATTTTTTGGTAAAAGAGTAACCCAAGAGTTGACAGTGGGTGGTGTTGACTAGCTGCCTTCCCTCTAGTTTATCACTGCTAAATTAAGGACAGATAGCCCTCATGTAGCTATGAGCAATATTTGAAACAAAACAAACCATTTACAAATCAGAATTAGGGTAATGATTAATAACCAATTATTATTTATTTAAATTACCATCAATTGTTTATTATTGCTTTTAACTGACTACTTATCACTCAGAAGAACCAGAAAACTAGTCTTGTTCCAAGAGTGAGCTAAGCAACCAGTTTTTTTGGGATGAGATTAAATTAGTAATCTTAAAAACATATAATTGATAGTAGAAAGTATAACAACCTTGAATTTATATGTATTAACCTTTTTCTTCACAGCTTCTAATGTTCTTGTCATTTTCTGCCAGCTTATTACACAATTTGAAGTTAAGTGATTTGCTCAACTCATTTTCATGAGCCTATTGAAGAAAGAAAATTCATTAAAAACAGTGTTTTTTATAAAGCTCCTTTATAAAAAAAACTGTTTTTTATAAAGCTCCTTTATAATTTTCTTTTCATTCATTGGTTCATTATGCACAGTTTTTGATTGCCTTTCTTTCCTGTTCTAAAGTAATTGTGTGTTTAAGTTTTTGACATACTTACATTATAATCCTTTACTGTTTAGGTTACATCGACAACCGAAACACTTACAAGCATTTCTTTTGGCTGAGTTAGGTACCAGGTAAGATGTTGTTCTGCTTCTGTTCCTCCCTGAATGATTACTTTGTTGTTGTTGTTTTTTTCCTTTCAAAATAAAACTGAACATTATAAATCTTGGTGCAATAACAATATTTGTTTCAAATACTTCTGTTTCTTTGATAAGCATTTAGCAGTTGTAAACTTTGAACTTCAGTGATGAAGCTTAGTGAAGGGCTGAAGAATTGAAAACTTGGGATCTAACAAAATTAGAAGATTGTCACTTTAAGTTGTGTACTGAAGTAATGTGTAAACAAATGAAAAATTGATTGTATAAAAGCTTGAAAGAGAAGAAAGTGGCAGGTGATGTGTTTTCCCTATCTGGACATATGAGCACCTTTCGGGTGTTGAGTGCATATATGCATGTCAAATTTCAAAATGTAAATAAAAATAATTCTAACTAAATATTTTAGAATTAATATTGTGGTTTTTTAATATTTATTTACTGTAAATTACACATAGAAATTAAAAAAAAATCAAACTTTGATTTCTGCACACCTCTGAGAAGATCTCATCTCTAAAGAACACAATTGTTTTCTTTTGTTGTTGTTTTTTAGAATTTTTCTGCCCATTCCAAGTAAATGATCATTACAGACAAAGTTTAAATATCATTGGATAAAACAATTTATAAACTGTTTACATCAGAGTAGTGTGAGAAGTAACTTAGTTTTGTGGGAAACTGATTAGATATAGCTCCTGCAGAAAATAACAGAATTCAGTGGAAAGTTTAGAAACTTAAGAACAAACCAAATATGTGGGATTTTTTATAGTTTCATTAGACATTCTTTTCATTCTAGAAAATGTTTTTGTGTTAAATTATATTTATTTGAAAGATACAGAAATTTTCTAGTATGACACGACATCAGGTAAGCCTAGAAAGGTGTAGAGATACATAAAATTACTTATTATTTAATAAAATTAAACTGTTTATGAGAAATAAATTGATCTTGACCAAGAATACTGTTAACAAATATATTATCACCTAGCTCTGACCTGGCATCATTTTGAAAGGTTAGGTCATAGGTCACTGATAAATCTTTGTCAGTTTTTGACATGTTTTTTACAGTTTTTAGTGGGAAGAGATAAATTCTGAAAACATGAAAAAAAGTATCAAAAGAAGTACATTAACAAATATCAATAAAGTTAAAACTGGTTTAATATAGAAAATGGAACTTTTTGATCAAAAATGATAAAATTTATTTTAAGACAAAATTAAGTATTTTTTATGCTTTTTTTCCTATAGTGTTTCACAACAAGATTTTGAAAATTTCACAGTGTAGAAAATAACAGAAAAAAAAAAATAATAAGTTGTAATTTTTTTTAAAAGCTGATACTAGATTGGCCTTTCCACTAAGAAAAACCACTGCTATTAACAGTGATCAGTTACTAATTATTTTATAGGTCACCATGCAAATGAAAAGGACATTGCCTGACACATATTCACTCTTAAATTTTCAACTATGGTTGACATCATATGATGCAAGCATTTTCATCAAAATATTTGAATAGCCCACTCCAAAAATTTTTAAATCTTTAATGTTTAATGAACAGTATGTACACAGGCTCAGTGAAATTGACCAAAAATGTATCTGTGAAGCTATACCTGCTAATGTCTACTATACTTCTGAAGTTACTGTATGTTTCTATGAAATTTGGCAAACATTTAGTAAACATTACACAAAAGATCAGATGTTTTAATAAAGTATTTTTACTAAAACTTGTGAATTTCCAAAGCTTTTACTGAGTTGGGCTGAGTGTATAATTATTTTCGTGCTAAGGCTAGGAATACTTCTTATCATTTTACAGTTTTTATATTTCAATTGAATTCCCTCTGTAACTTCCTAAATTAACATCAAGTTTTTAATATCTGTTTACTTTTAATTTTATGACTTTATTGTTTTAATCTTTCCACTAAAAGCAATAAATCCCAGTGAGATGCCATTAGCTGCTTCTTGTAAAGCTAATGTAAACACCATGCAATGCTGAGTGTAATGTTTCACAGAGCTCATGAAATTTTAGATGTTTTATTTTACTGAAGTTTTGTTTATCTCAGTTGAGTAGGTTCTGATTTATATATTTTAATCACTTTGTTACAAAATAAAAAATATATATATACACCTGGAAAAAAGTTAAGCACCCCCGTGTTTTTTTCAAGTGATTCAGATTCGACGTTCTTGTGACTGATTATAAATTACCATTCAATCTAAAC
>NW_013666934.1:292884-302396 GCF_000517525.1 Limulus polyphemus
ATTTGTAGTTCTTTCTATATACTTGAGCTCTTTTTGCACTCAAATAAAAATTTTAGATATTCTTCCATAAGTCTTTTTTGAGTCTCACAGATTTGATTCACTGGAAAAGATTTCAAGTAGCTTTCAAATATACATTTTTGAACACAAAAAATGTATTGATATTTTCAATAAATACCCCAAAAAACTTTTTTTTACCATTTGGGTTACCAGTATATGATCACTACATATCAAGCAACTCTGATAACTAATGGTTTACAATGAGAAAGCTAAACAACAACTTGTAAGATGTATGAGGAAAAAATCTGCTCTCTCAACTGATTATAAACATGTCTATCATCCATCCAAAGTTGGCTAGCAAATAATCTCAAAAATCAGAGAGAGGAGGGGCTTCTCTGGTGGGTTTGACAAATGGATTGATATCTTGGCAAGTCAAAAAGGTGGGAGGTTCCAAGTTGGATTCTTACTTGTAATTACATATAACTTGTGTTTCCAATTGGTTGGAAATGGCAGCAGTATTTTTAATGTTAGAAAACTCGAAAATGTAGCTCAGATGAGTCATGATACAGAAGAACTAAGAGACTTTTATAAATATTTTTTTTGAAATTAAAACCGATATGATACATGTGCTAAAATAGCTCACCCTCCCAGAGGTTTGGCAATCAGGCAGACTAACAATGGCATTCGTGTGTGCTAGTCATCTAGCTTTTAAAACAGTCTGATTGGTATTTAATAGAATTGTTGCGAGATACTAGTTAGAAAGGTTTTACTGAGTTTCACACAATTAGGTTAAGAAGTTATACTATGAGGAAGGAAAATAAACAGGGAATGTCAATAATTATATCCTCCAGTCTGTAAAGGGTTAATTGAGTAATATTGTTTTGATTATACGGTTTGTATTATTTAGTGTTTGATCAGTTTAATGTCTATTATTTTGGTATTCTTGGTATCATTATTGTTCTTGTCTTAAGTGTACAAACCCTTGTTAGGGTGCTTCATTGTGTGGTGTAATGTCATTGATCATGAGTGACTTACACTATTGTGATCACGTAATTTTAGAAAAATTGTGTATAAGCATATATTTTTGCAATAATGACTTTCGTATTAACCAGATTTCTTGATTATATATTTTCTTCTTATAACAAATTTGTTAATGTTGAATTTTACTGTTTCAAAATAACAAAAAATATTAAAAGAATAATTTATTTAACCATTTCTGGACCATGCACAACTTTTTCCTTTTCACAGTGGAAATATGAAATTGCATGAAATGTGGGACAAAATTCTGACTACTACCTAGTTTCAGCTTAAAATAATTCATCTAATATCATTTAGTTTTTCTATAATTTTGTTATATCTCGAAATTTCCATAAACTTCAAAAAAATTGAGGAAATTCTTTTAAACACTTTCAAAGTACTTCCTTTTCATCTTAAAATTTCAGTTTTTGTTGTTGATTAGAAAGTTCCAATTTATATACCCCATCAAAATCAGATTTACTGATTTTTGTCAACGTATTTCTTTTTAAACTATTTTGCTGAATGAATTAGTCACCATTTTTAGCTATAAATTGTAAAAAAGACTGAATAAGTTGACAAAGGTTTATTAGCAACCTAAGACTTTACATTTGATAATAATTTCAGGTCAGGCTAGAAAACAGAATTTTGATAATATTCTGTCATATCAGTTTCAATCTAATAAATATATTTTGTTTTCAGCAAATGTTTATGTATGTTGTTTGAATATGATAAAGTAATATTCAATAAATAAAGTTTTGAATCACCAGAATATTTTACTATTGTTACCATACTTTCTAAACCTCTAAGCCTTATCATAGAAGAAAATTACAATATATTTTAGACATATAAAACTTAACACAAAATCATTTTCAGGAATGAAAATATCTCGAAGCTGTGAAAAAATTCTGAGATCTGTGATTTGTTCTCAAGTCTTTTATACCTCACGCTAAATCCATTGTTTTTCACAAAGCCATAAATTACTGCTAACACCACTTTATTCACTCTACATTGATGTAAATACTTTATAATTTTCTCTATCCAATGGTATTTAAAGTTTATCTATAGTTATTTTCAAAGTTTTCATCATTAATAATTGTTCCCATATTTTTATAATCTTGCAATTTGTGATGTGAACAGAAGCTTATACTAATAAATCCTCAAGAGGAGGGGAAGGAAAATAAGAGAAACAAGACTATGTTAATTATGTTCTCAAAGAGTGATAGTTTCTTAACAAATAATAATCAGTGTTTTGGGATATACAGAAAAAGTCTTAAAAAAACAAATTGATAAGTTTGTTTACAATTGAGACTCCTTTCAGCTGTGCAGAAATATAAGTTTGAACATTTTTCTTTGGGCATTACACTAAATAAATGTTACAAAAAACATATCAGTTCTAAAATATTTTTGAGTAAGAAATTGTGGAAATAATTAATTATTATTTTCAATTAAATTTTGAAATTTGATATGTAGGTGTGAAAGTTGCTCATCAGTCTGGAAAGTGTTGATTTTCCATGATATTTGGAAGACATTCATAATAACTTATTTTATTACAAGTTACAGCTTTTACAGTAAGGAATAAATTTTTAAAATGGGTAAGACATATCAGTCACTGGTGTAATCATTCTCAAGTCCACAAGTTTTAATGCTAAAGAAGGTTTTAGTACTTAACTCAACATTCAACAATCTGATGATCACACCAGTAATTAAAATGTTGTACCTGTTTCAAAAATGTCTTTCTTACTGTAAATGCTATAACTTGTAACAAAATAACACTTATAATCAGTAAGTAAACTTGTATCAAAACTATATATTCATTATAACTGTAGTATCAGCATGATGTAAATGTTATCTATACCCAAAACAATATGGATTTGTTTTAATTTAAAGAAATTGTATATTAATTCATCCATCATATTTTACGTGTTCTCAATGTGATATTTCATGTCTGAAACAGCTTTACAGCTTGAATACTTAGAATAGTAAAAAGATGTAAAACTAATAGTATGAAACAAAGTTATTAGATATTTTCTCTGGAATTACTTTATTACTAATACAGCATGTAAAAGGGTTTTTTGTCTATGTACGTGTGATCTTCAGCTTTTTACTATTGAAAATTTGCATCAGTAAGTCTCAAATATTTTCTTACCTTAAAACTTTTAATAAGATCCTGGACATTTTGGGATAAATCAGATCAGTAATAGAAAGTAAACATGAAAAATCCAGTTATTGGTTAAGAATAATAATAAGGAAATACAGGTTTATGAAGATTGAAAATTAATTTTAAAATATAAACTTTTTTATTATATCATTATCTAGAAATTTATTTTTCATTATTTTAAGTGACATATATTTCTGAAAAGTAACAGGATTTTTGGTTTTTGATAACTTGGAAGTAAATTCTGTTTTTGTTAATCAGTGGTTCAGTGGATGCAAATAGTCAACTGATCATCAAGGGTAGATTTCAACAGAAACAAATTGAAAATGTTTTAAGAAGATATATCAGTAAGTTTTGTTTTTTCAGCTCAAATACTTACTTATAGTATTTTCACTTTTCTATTATAGAATGTTTCACAGGAAAATGAAAGAATATTGTGTCACATTGATCCATGCTTGTCAATTGTTTGTTTTACTTTTGTTTAAAATGTATATGATGAAGTTTTCTAGTAAATGAACATGTACACAACATCATAATTTTTCTAGCTTATCTTCTCGTCTCACCGAATAAAATTATAAAAGTAATAAACAAAAGTGCTAAATTATTTGCTGAGTACCTTAAGCATGATATCCACATCAACATATTTTTAAATGGATAAATAAGGATGTCATATTACTACAGAATAAAATTAATTCAACAATCTCAAGAAACATGTTTAAAAATTCACTTTTAACATTTTGCTGACATTGTCTGGTATTTAGTATATGAGGCTTTGGATCAAAACACCCAAGGTTTGAAACATGGTTCTGCTGGACACATCTACACTTTCAGCATGTCTGTCGTGTGTAATTCTCCAATGACACCTTCATTTCCCATCTCCTTAACATTTGCTCATATCCTGAGCTTGGGAGATAAACTATTTTATGTTTTTTGTCTCTCAGTTAACAGTTTATCAGTATTAATACTTCTAATTTATTCGTTTAAGTTATTCAGAGAACAAGCTATTTCAGATAATACATTTTCTTCTCTCATCACCAAAATTATGTTTTTTGGCAAGAAAGAAATGCTAACCTCATTCTATCATTTGATTTGTCACTTGTTTTTGAGTTAGTAGTTTCAGAGAATATATAAAAATGGAAAATACAAGTACAGCCTTTAAAGAATTAATGGACTTTCAGAGTTTCATATCAGTTATCTGATTTATTGGACTGTTATAAAATTTGAAATTTTTTCTTTGGTGAAATGGATATCAAGTAAAATCAGAAATAAAAAGCCACAAAACGAATATATTGCTGGTATCAAAAATATCTGTTGAAATTTGCTTTTATTTGCGTCAAAATAATGTATTTCATCAGTTTTTCTTGTGTGTTTATTGTTTGTATTATCTAGCTTCATTTCATTATAAGTGTTTAGTAATTGCTTTCCCCATTTTACAGAGGAGTATGTCACTTGCCATACCTGTCGGTCTCCAGATACTATCCTACAGAAGGACACTAGGTTGTTTTTCTTGCAGTGTGAAACTTGTGGATCTAGGTGTTCGGTAGCCAGCATCAAATCAGGTTTCCAGGCTGTCACAGGAAAACGAGCAGCAATTCGAGCCAAAAATGCCTGATAGGCCATATGCTTATTATGGTTAAATTTCTTATAAGGTATTGATTATAGCCTCAAAGTCTGCCAGACTACCGTTGGTTACAGTTCTTAATGCATTAAAAGCATGTGAAGTTGAATTCTCAGAAATTTAATCATAAACAAACAAAACATGGTTATTATGGAAGCTTGTGTTTCATATTTGGTTACAGATGATACAGTAAGAAAAAAAAAAGATTTTATTATTAAAACATTAATTTTAACTACTAAGGAATACGTGGAAAAAGTTTCAAATACATCATTTGGATTTCAGTAGAACTAGCTGAAACTTTCTAAAAAAAAACTAAAACTTGGTCAAAAACAAGTTAAGATAGTTTTATTTTCAAGGGTAAAGTGTTCAAATTTCTTATGTTGGTGACAGCAACGATGTACTTGTTATGTACCATTCAATGTGGGAATAAATGGTTTCTGATTATTCAGTTGTTGTTTTCAGTTTTTTTATATTTTGAGTACTTTTTTGCATGGAAACAACCATGCTTGTGAATTTGTAAAATGTATTCCAAGTTTGCCTGAATTGAACTTAAATTCATGACTAACACTTTTTTGTAATACAAATAACTGATCATTTTTCACATTTTATCACCAAATGTTAAGTTCTTAGCAAGCATGTGTTTTTAAGTCTAACATTTATGTTAAACCTCCTTAAAACACATCTTTACCTAATGTATATGAATAATATATTCTGCTGCCATGTAATAGTTTTTATTGTTTTGGGGATTTTTTATTTAGCACATTGTTCAGAACACTATAGACGTGTTTATTTTTTGCTTTTTTAAGTAAAAAGAAGCATACCAAATTTAGCATCACTATGTCATAATTTTACAATTTAGTTAAGAGATATACAGATTTTTAAACCAAGGTTTTAGCATTCAAAGAAAGCTATTATTACTGTGGATGGTAATATAATGTTAATATTATACAGGGTAGCCCAGAATTATCTTTCATGTTTTAAAATTTAATAATTAAGCAGTTTTCAACATTATGTACCTCAACTCAAACAGTTTTTAATGATGTGTCAGTAGACTTCTACATGTGTGACATTAATAGCTCTCAGTATGTCTAACTAGTATTCAATTTCAGTCCATCTTTGTTGCAGCATGCCCACAGTTACAGTGATAATTGCATTCATTATCCTAGTCTTTTGCACTGTGATATTTGCTACAAGAGTATGATACACGATATTCTTAACATATCCCAGTACTTCTTTCCTGTACTGATGTCTGTAGTTTGATGCACCACAGCCAGTGCCTTATCTGCTAGTCGAATGATGCATTAAGCCTTTTCTTACACAATTGCCATTTTATGGGATAACACTTCTTACTGAAGTGAAAAAAATAAAATGACAATAAAAACTGTATGAGTTGGACTACAAGATGTTGAAAACTGCATGGTTGTATTTCCATAGTTACTTAATTATTAAATTTTAAAATGTATAATAAATGTATGTACAGTAATTGAGCTCCTTCATTCAGCAAGTCACACTATTTTTATGCAAATCACACGCTTTGAATTTTTCCATTTTTAATATACTGCATATAAAAACAATTCAATATTAGAAATGGGGGATTAAAACATAATGATGCATTATATAATTCACCATTTCCTAAAATGTGGTTCATGACCCAGCAGTGAGTTTCAAGAAGTAACAGTGTGGGTTACAGGATAAAACAAACTATTTTCACTGAAACATACTAAAATAGTAACTCTTCTTCACTTGAGCATGAGTCCAAGAAAATTGTCTGGTTATTCAGCTGAGTGAGTCATGAACTTAGGAACTCCTGATGTAATCGACACTGACAATAATTTCTTCATAACCAAAAATTGGTTATATTTTGAAACCTTTAATTTTTGGATTATGCCTCTTGAAGTGTTATTTAAAATAACTGTTTGCCAGCTTTTTAGTTTCGGAGCATATAAACTTAGCTGCACATCATGTTTGGTAATTTCCTCACAATATTTTATTAGAGACATAGAATTAACATAATTTTGCTTATATTTTGAAAAATCTTGAATCTAGAGGATAAACTCAACAATAAAAAATGAGAGATCATCAATTCTTCCCATTATCATCGTGGTATTCTAAGGTTCACTGATTTCTCTAGGGATAATTGAGTAGGAACTGCAGAACAATAAATAGGCTCGTCAAAAAATGTATTACTGAGTAAAAATATGAATTATTCATCCTCGATTGAGTTTGTAGAAAAAATTGACAGTGGAACACTTTATTTTATGTAAAAAACAAAGTTAAAATATATGTGTATTATGGCCCCACAGTAGCACAGCGGTATGTCTGCAGACTCACAATGCTAGAAACCGGGTTTCGATACCCGTGATAGGCAGAGTACAGATAGCCCATTGTATAGCTTTGTGCTTAGTTCCGAACAAACTTTTATTATGTGGCACTTTTAGTGCATGGTTGTCTAAATCAAGTGTATCTGTAGAAATAACGACCTGGGGTTAGGGTGCTTAACTCCAAATCTGTGGGATTGAAACTCAGTGCCAAGGATACTCATCCCTTGAGCTGTGGAAACATTATGATGTAATGATCAATCTCACTATTCAGTAAAAGAACAGCCTATGAGTTAGTGGTAGATGCAGCCAGCCAGTTGTCTTCCACCTGGCCAGCAATTAAAAATAAAGTATGGTGGCAGATAACCTTAGTAGCTTTGCCATAAAACAAATTATTGAAATTTATATGTATCTGTTAAAAATCTTTTTTGGTCCAGTCTGAGCATATATAGCATTATATACGAAAAACATAATGCCACTTCTCAGGTTGCATGTGCAACCACGACCGACTATCAACTCACTTCAGTGTAAGGGATATTCTATCCTTTGGGTATCACCTGACTTACCAGTGGAAATTATCACTTTATATTTCAGTACAGTATGCTCTACTTTACAGCAATCTTTCCTGTGAGAAAGTGCATGTGACATCAAATTTGATTTACTGAGTTCTGATAGTAACTGAGGTGAAAGAAACTTAGTGACACATTTACTGACATTCAATATTAAGAATACATGCATAATAGTAGAGAAATTTTGATTTTTTTAAAATTAGCTAAGGGGGTAAGAAACACATGGTATGCCTGAATACCATAATATTGAGAGAAAATGTAGGTTTAGTGAATAAATACTAACTGCCTATTTGAGTTACATTATAAAAGGCAAAAAAAAAAACACCCCCCAGTGGCACAGCAGTATGTCTACGGACTTACAACGCTAAAAACCGGGTTTCGATACCCGTGGTGGGCAGAGCACAGATAGCCCTTGTGTAGCTTTGTGCATAATTAAAAACAAAACAAACAAACAAAGGCAAAAAACAACCTTCTAATTACCTCAAGCAAAGGAGATGCTTCATCCAACTGCACTACTTCTCACATAAACAGTGGTTAGTTTTTCATGGCAGGTGTCACACGTGTAGTCATTGAATCGTCTGTTTACAGTTGCAACACAATTGCTTGATTATTTGGTAAAAACTTCATCTAAAATAACGTGTCAGGTTTTAGTTATGAGCCAGATTCTTTACAGTAAGTGTCTGTGACTTGTTGGCAATAAAGTTCAACAATAAACAAATAGTAAACAGTCCACTTGTTTTAAAATAATATAATAAAACAAGTCAAACGTATATACAAATGTTTGTTACACTGTTAGTTATCACAGCTGTATCTAGAGCTTTAAATAATAGTCTCTTTTTCGTCAAAGTACACACAGGTTGGTTCAGTTGCTTTAGAACACAATTATTCTTCCTGTTCTGTTATTACAATACAGTCAGTGATAATTTCACTTTAACACATTGACTGCTGATTCGCTGTATAGGGTATGGTCTGCCTCCGGCAGTTGAATGAGAGTATGCCGTATATATATGGTGTACAGCTTGCAAAAATTCCGCGCACGTTTAGAGTAGTCACAGTAAATGAGTTAAAATCACTACTATAACTGTTGGCTACCACAGTTGTATTCAGAGATTTAAATAATTGTCTCTGTATCATCGATGTCAGCACATGCTGGTTCGATTACTCTAAAACACAATTGATAAGATTAATTATTTTTCTAGATTGTGTTATTAGAATTAGGGTTTAGCTGCAGGGGCTGGTTAAGTCGATGGTTAATGTATCCTCCTTGTGTGAAAGACAATAATTCGTCCTTTAACGTATCTAATTCGCTTTTAAATTTACTAATGTTTTCCGTTTGTACTTCTTGTTTCTTTTCTTGTTCCAGTTGCCACTGCTGTAGTCTCTCTTCTTGTTTCTTTTCTTTTTCCTCCAACCACTGCTGTAGTCTCTCTTCTTGTTTATTTTCTTTCTCCTCCAACAACTAATGTAATTTATTTTCTTTCTCCTCCAATCACTGCTGTAGTCTCTCTTCTTGTTTATTTTCTTTCTCCTCCAACCACTGCTGTAGTCTCTCTTCTTGTTTATTTTCTTTCTCCTCCAACCACTGCTGTAGTCTCTCTTCTTGTTTCTTTTCTCGTTCTTCTTGTTTCTTTTGCTGTTCTTGTATTGCTGCCATCAAATCTGCTAAGCTGTAGTTTGATTTGCCGCTTCTCATTTCTATTTTTTTTTTGTATCCCACTTCTGACACCAGTTTGTTACGTCTCTGTATGTTTGTTTATTAGTTCGTCTAAGATACATGGCCTTTCTTTATAAAACTTGTTTATTCTTCCTCAATACAACTTTGTAATGCACTTAATTTT
>NW_013666935.1:0-10601 GCF_000517525.1 Limulus polyphemus
ATGATTTTTGTATGTATAATGTTTACTGAAAGTCTGCCAAATTTTGAAGATATACATACTGTATTAAAAGTTAGTAGTATCAAAACTATAAAGATTTGAAGCGAATATAAAAACGTCACGTGGTCGGTCAAATTGACAGAGCCAGTAATGGCTGGAGACGGCTTAAATGGGTAATGGGTACCTGATGATGACAAAACCTTGTCGAAACGTTGTACATTTGCTGTGTTAAACTTGTATTAAAGTTTTTCTTCATTACCCATTTAAGCCGTCTCCAGCCATTATTAGTCTCAAAGTGGGTTCCTCGTCATCGAATTTGACAGAGCCAGTGTTGATATATATACAGTGTATGTGTTCATTGTTTATGTACTGTCAATTCGGAAAGCTAGCGAAACGGTGCTATGCGCTGGTATGATCCCGAGAGTTATATCGTTTGGTTTTAGAGACTACGAGTGTTCTACATCAAAAAAGATCTGCTTACTTCATGACCTGCAAAAGTAAGGTCACTGATGGGCCAAATACTACTTGAAATTTTGTGCATCACTTGAAAATCCTCGCTGAGACGTGAGTAGCTTTTCCCGTTATCTGTAGTTCATTATGTATTGAAAAAGACGATCTAGGCCTAGTGTAGGCTTGTATTACAATGTAAATACAAGTCGCTCAGGTTAAATATCAGGGAATCATTTAATTTAGTCCTATTTTCATTGCAGTACCGGCATACAATTTAAGTTTAATTATAACTTAAGGTGCACATTGTAGGGACTTAATTTTACTTCACCCCCCCCCCCCCCCAAACAAAACCTTTACAATTCCAACAAAAGTGTCAGATTGGGAAAGAAGGGGATCGAATTAGTATGTAAGTTAATAAAACGAAAATGACACTGTTGAATTGTGATTTTTGGCATTTAAAAAAATACCCCCACTTTCATATTTATAAATTTCTTTCATTTGTGGGAGGTAATTCTTGTGAGTTGATAAATATACTTGATATGACGTTGTCTTACCTTGTTACCACAAGTTACTACAACAAAAACTTAAAGCTTGGGTTTTTAAGTGTTCATAATTCATAAACTAATAATTGCTTGCTGTTTAAATATAAATATGATCAATATGATATGATATGATATATATATATATGCGATTAATATGATTAATCATAATCATATCAATTGTCCATAAATACATACCCAATTTTGATAGAATTATTAAAAGCACTGCTCAAAGGAGCAAAACAAGATTTTTGCTGTCAAAATGCATGTAAGTCAGACATAAAAATTCAGAGGTCATTTAGAAATCAGATTGGCAAAAGAACTCAAAATTTGTCAAATTTGAAAAGTTTATGATTGATTTTAATTAAATTAATATGGCCCAAAGGTGCAAGTCACACTCTTCCATCAAGGTTTACTTTTTTAAGGCCTCATTTTAGAAGATGTTAAAGCTTTCGCAAACTTGTCATTAACTCACCTTACCTATTTTTGTTTTGTTTTTGTTGTTGTTGTTTTGCAACAATTATATTTTTATTTAAATCCTTGCACAGATATAAAGAGTACTGTGATTCAAAGACAATATTCGGAATCACAGATCAAAACCAGAGATCAATTACATCCATCGTAACTAGCCCAGTGGCTGTGTGGAGCGTCACATCCCCGTTAGCGAGCCGTTACCGAGGCAATTATATCTAACCTTATTGACTGTGCGATGCCACTATCAATAATTGAACGTGATAGTTTTCGTCATTTCATAGGTATTTTAGATAGCAAGTATGAGCCAATTAGTAGAGGATCTGTATCATCCCACGTAAGTGGCATGGTTACAAAACAGCAAGACCTCATCAAGGCCCAACTACAAGAAACATCCTGGGTTTCTTCCACTGTCAACATCTGGTCAGACAGATAGATGAGAAGTTTCCTTCGTGTGACTGCCCATGCAATTAAAATCAATAAGTCTGCCATCAACCTGAGGCCGTACCTGTTAAGCTGTAGCAGATTCACAGGTTCCCACACAGATGAGAATATCAGCGAGGCGTTTGAAACCATCTGTGGCGAATATGTAATAAAGAACAAAGTTGACTACATTATATGATTATATGTGACAATACATCGAATATGAAGAAAGCGTTCCTATATGCTTCCTGTATGGTTCCCTAGAACCACTGATGATGATGCAGGACCTACTAGTGCTGATGGCCTTGATGATGACAGTTTATGGGAAGAGCTCTAGGAAGAATACCACCAAGATGTAGATATGACACTGACCAGGAACTGCCAGAAGTAGCGCCTGCAATGTTTTACACACATCCTGCAACTGATGGTGTCAGATGGGCTGAAGGAAACAAAAGCAATCAACCTCGCCATGAGTAAAGCTTAAAAATTATACACCTTACTGCATTCCAGTTGCTTCTTTAAAGAAGCTTTTGAAAATGTGTTTGGGACTAACAAATGGATTCCTGCCCTTAACTGCACCAGATAGAACTCAACCCTAAGACACATTAAAGCTATACTATGTCTCGACCATCAGGCATTGTGCAATATCCTGGAAGAACAAGCACATAAAGAGGTAGTTTTCAGCAGCAGAGAATGCAGTCAATTGCAAGAACTAGTCACCATCTTGGAACCCTTCTTTAAAGCAACCAACTTTATGCAAGGAGAACAGGTTGTCACCATAAGCCCTGTCCTGCTCTGTGTGTTGTTGTTAAGTCATCATCTGCATGATATGTTATCAGTGTTCGGTATCTAAACAGCCTAATCAGAGACCTCAAAGACTCACCGTGGAAAAGATTCCAAGAAATCTTTGTCACTACACAAATGACGGAATCCACACAGGAAATTGCCAATCTACCATTTGGTGATCCCATTTGTCTCTTGTCAGCAGCACTTGGTCCAGCATTCTGCATAATATGGATCGAACACGATGTCTTGGCATAAGAAGAGGTAAAGGACAAGGTCAAGAAACTTGCAAAATGTATATATCATTAAAACAGTAATAGCTGTTTGAACCATGGGAGTGAAATATGAATTTTGGGCTAATTTTAGGGAAGCAATTTGTTTTGAATAAAAAATCTTATCTGATCTAATGATGGTTAAACTCACTGAAATGGTTATAAACAGATTATACATAAGAAAACATATATTTACTGCTAATAGAGCATAAAGTTTAAAAGTATTGATGAGTTATATTTGATAATTCTCAATTTTAGCTTCATCCGATCAGTTCAAGTCACATTTACAGTGTGTACAAAACTACTAATATTAATTGTCATTCAATTTACGTTATATATTTTTAAAATGCAGTCGGAGTCATTCAGCACGCCTCTTTTAAAGGAATTTTAGGCGTCTTGTCTTCTGCATGTTAGAAGTAATTTATGCATGACAATTTAACTTAAAACTTGTATTACTTTGGATTTTCTTTCAGATATTCATTATGTAGATTTGATCATGTCCCAGGCTAGCAGAGTACTGGTAGAAAACGACACAATAGCGAGGAGAAAAACATTCCACCCCAGCAGTTCCCTCGACTTTTTACCGTGTACAAAAGGAGCAGACACTGGGGTGGGGCTCCTAAGACATCTGTATCTTCCCAACTCAGCAGATACTTCGAGATGTCCCAAGAATTTCCTGAAGGAAGTCCCAATGCAAGTCTTCACTTCTTGTTGGTCAACAAGAATAACCTCTCCAGGTTGTTTCCTGGGGGCTATGAGAGTGCTAGCTGTCCCTGCTTCTAGTTCTCTCATTGAACGAGTGTTCAGCCATGGAGGCATCATAATGCGCCCTCATAGCGCGAAGCTTAATGACAAAATGCTGTTTCACCTGATATTTCTAAAGTGTAATGGTTTGTACAGATAAATTATATACTCTGAGTGCCTTCTAGTCATTGACGCCACACACTATGATGCAGATATTAAGCACAACCACACTGCTTGGAGACCTTATAGTGAAGCTGGTCCAAAATAAAAGATAATTCACACTTCCTTTACCAACCTGTCTGATTCAATTGAATTTCCACTGCCATGGATTGTTGCATGTGTGGCACAAATAGTATGCCATGTCTTGGCATGACATCAGATTCAAATGATATCCAGCTTATTGCATTTATGTATATTGGAAAAGGTCCCCTCCAAACAAACTATTACTAAGCCTGTGTAGAAACAAACTGAGGGTATATTATTTTGGCTTTTATAACCAATTAACAAAAAAGCACAGTGCAGTTTCTTCCTTATAGAACATTTTGCTAGTCCACAAACACATTTTATCATTATGACTTGACTTGAGACTTGCAGGAAATGATTGACTTGTCTTGAGACGTGACCTTAATGACTTGCGACTTAATTTAAATTTGGACAAAAAACGACTTGTTACCAGCTGTGCTAAATATAGGTATAAGTGTTACCTCGAAAAAAGTAAGATACACATTAGCATGAAGTGGTCTCAATGGACGTGTAGCTGTCAGAAAATCGCTGCTGAAAAGAGGTAACCATGCCTAAAACATGAAAGTGAATCAAACCACAGTGGAAGGAGCAAAGTTTTTGATGTGTACTCTTTAAAGATTAATTCAAATTTGAATTGACTGTCCACAATGAACAACAGTGTATTCGATGGCGAAGAGAATAATGGTATCATAATTAATGTAAAACATGTGCAATGAAGCATGATGTGCAATTAGAATGAATTTGGGTCTACATCTCAGCCAATGGTGTCAGTGATGTTCAATTATGGCATTCTAAGTACTGACAAGTGCATCACGATCTTATCCATCATGCAACTCCTTCAGGAACACGATTCATGATCTCAAGCATACAGCAAATGTAACAAAACGATATTCTGACGGAAAAGAAGTTGATGGAATAGTGATAACTATGAGTTAGACCGTACAAATTCCCAGTATGAGCATTCATGAGGATGTATGGGCTTATGTGAAAAACTGAAAAGTCCAAAAGAAAACCAAGCAACTTGGCTGAATTATGGGAACACAGAACATTTGGAACAATATTTCACAATCATGTATATATATTGATAACCTGTATGGCTGCATGAAAACAAGGTGTAATACTTTGTGTAAAATAAAAGGCTCACATACAAAGTAATAGCGCATTCTAAAGCTTATCCACTTTTGTGTTCTATTTCTGTAATAATGTTTTGCATTGATAAATTGACAATCTAGTTTCCATTTGTCGTTGTTTGTATCTCTTATATATGCATCGTTTGTGTATTTTTCCGTAATTATTTCCATTTCTGTATATTGCAACGAACAAAGTGTATGCTAGCATTGTATCTTGTATATTCTGTAGATATGTTTCCTAAAATTCAGTTCTAGTCTTTAAAGGGTTTTATTTTGTTCTGTGGTGAATTTTTTTCTTATTGTGCATTGTATTTTGAAATTTTATTTTAAAAGGTTTTCTGAATTGTTATATCCAACGTGTTTAGTTGGTGGTTGGTATGAAAAACGCGGACGTTTGTCGTACTTGTGAGCCTCGTGTATGCATGATTCATTTGATATGTTACCATGTTTTTATTCTATGCAGTTATGCTGATCCACTTGCATCCAGTATGATTAATGGTTGCGATTTTAACTTGGCATTACATTTTAATTAAAGGCAGATTGATTGAAATCCTTGGTTAAAGGAGAACGGAGTTGTGGTAAGCAAGTGCTAAAATCTCATGCTCCTGTAATGTACATGTTTATATTTAATGTTTTAAAAATTTCCTAAATGTTCGTTCCATATACTAAATACAGCCGAAGTTGTGTGTCAATTCAACCTAACGTGTTACTTTCTTCAGCAGGATCCAGTTATAGAAATTATCAACTGTTGTGGTTCCCAAACTTTCCCAAGTGCTGGAACGTTTTTGCCTATATATATTCTGTCCCTCTATTGTAGAATTATCCTACATGGCACACCATAAAAAGCTTTGATTCATGCAAGACTATAAAGAAAGAATGACACTTACCTTTGTCAGTGCGATCGGTGGGCTTACTTCCCTTCACAGAGCTAATTGTAATGCCTTAGTAATAGTGATCAATTCATTGCTGATTTTGTTCCGTGGAACCCCTGGAAACCCTTTGCAAAACCTTGAGGTTCTACGGAACACAATTTGGGAACCACTGAGCTACTATTTCATAAGATAGTGTATCTTGTCCTACTTTACCTCGTACGAAAAAAGAAAAGCTTGTTCTGCTACTGTAATACGAAGCAGAGGTATTTCTGGTAAATGTCTTTGGCGATCATTTCAATCAGCCATATAGCTTCTAGTTTCTTTCAGCAGTAAAATTTGTTTCTCTATTGTTTTAATTGTTTACAGACGATGAGCCAGTGCACAATATTATTTTATCTTCAGTAAATAAAGTTTATTTTATCTATCTTCACATCATTCGTCTCTTTCTTTCCAGCTGTAATAAATTACTGCCACTGCACTTCCACATAAGAGGTCCACGAATCTTTTGGTATTGCGATGATCAAATAACTCTGTGCTAGTTAATCTTTGGAACTCCTCGCATTGCTACTTCGCTTATAATTATTTTTAAGTTGTTTTTAATTTCGAAGAGGCAATAGAAAACAATATATATTGCTCAAAATAAAACGTTTACAATTAAATAACCTTGTAATTAGGTAGAAAGCCTAATTGGGCTATCTGTGCTCTGCCCAACACGGGTACCGAAACCCGGTTTCTAGCGTTATAGGTCCGCAGACATACCGCTGTGCAACTAGGGGGGGGGGGACAATCTAATCTACTTGTTTTTCTCATTCGGAAGTAAGTTAATACAAAAAGTGGTTTTGAATAACTCGGATCTTACTGTTTACATTCATTTAAAGTTTCTTTTTTGTTGGAAAGACAGTTTACAATGGAATGGACAATTCGTAATAAAATATTGAAAAGAAAATGACTAGGAATCATTGTTAATGAAACATCAAAAACATTACTTTAACTTTAACACATGCCAGGTTGTTTTATGCGTTAAACATTATTAGTCAAAGTAAAAGATACTTCCGAATTAAAAAAAAACACACTTGGAACAAATATGTTTGTTTGTTTGTAATTAAGTACAAAGCTACACAATGGCCCACCGTAGGTATCGAAACCCGGATTCTAGCGTTGTAAGTCCACAGACATACCGCTGTGCCACTGGGGTGGGGAGAGATATGAGAAATAACTGTACCATGTAAAAACAAAAAGCTCCTACTATTTAAGTTTGCTATTCTGACAACCAATTTTTAATAAATTGTGATTACCATAGTGTTCAAAATTTTACATTTCAGTGAATTAGACGAAGCTTTCCACCATCTCTAATACTTTGAAATTTTAATGAATCCATCACATATACTGTAAAACATTGTTAAATATTCAATAACTAGACATATTTTCTCAACTCTATTTTTTTGTATGTGTATTTTCTTTCTATAGATTATCGAACATATCAGAAGTCTGTGTTCAAGAGGTTTTAATTTTATTTCTAGTTTTATTTTAGGTTTGTTTGTTTCGAAAATTCGCGTACAGTTCCGCAATGGATAGATACGCAAGCAGTTCTTAATTTTGAATTGATAGACAAGAAGGAAGGCAGCATCCACCGCCAACACTTGGGTTAATCTAATTGAATAGTGAGATTTGACCGCTACTCTCACGGCTCCAACGCGCGGAACGTGTTTTTCCGCAATGGCACACAAACCACGAATCCTCGGATTCACAGTCTGTGCACTCTAACCACTTACACACCCGGCCCGTCTAGATTTAGGCTCTCTTATTGACAACTCTTTAATTAAATAACAAATTAGAAATCCTATTTCTAATCCCCCTCGATAGTTCAGCAATTATTCTAAGGACTTCTAACGCTAAAAATAGGGTTTCAACATCCGCAGTGGGAATTGCATAGACAACCCATTGCGTAGCTTACGCTTAACAATAAACAAAAGATTTATAATCGTAAAAGAAAATTGTGAATAACTTCTTTAGGTAATATATGATCCTCTGACTGCATTTTATTGTTACTAAAGCAACAGAACTACAGTGATTCGTTTTCTTATAAAGTTTAATATTTTTTTCCGGGGAACCTTTGTCCCATTAATTCAGAAACTTACAGTAAAATGCATGAAGAAATAAGCCGCAATAATAACATTACAAATCTTATCACGTTATACTTTAATGAAACCTCTTAATTTTGTTACAGTTTTGTTATGAATGATTACAACTACACATATTCAGTGTATACGTGTCACAGAAACTGCCTGCGTTTTTAATGATAATTAACATTAAGTATATAACTAAATATGAAGAGAAATACAAGCGCATAAATACCATAATAATATATGTCTCACCTTTTAAATGGTCACTTTTATTGGGGCCTCCTATTTAGGGCTTGTGTAATAATCTGCTCTTACAACAAGTACCATATAAGCCTACTTATAGCAGTCGATAGTATCATTTGTACTGAAACGTTCAAATTAATTTGTTTTAATAACACCGTCTCAAAACAAAATCACGTGATTATTTGACATAATTTTAATTCAGATTGTTTAATCTAAATTAAGTAGTAACATTTTCCAAAGTATACCACGCTTATATAAAAAAAAAGGCATTAAAAATAACCCATATTCTTTAAATTTACGGATTATGAAATTGAAGTAGATGTAAGCGCTTAGTCCTATATGTATTACTAAACATATGGTGAAAACGATAAATGGAAGACTAATTTATTGATTCATACCATCAAAATTCAAGTGTTATACTTTTAGTAAAATCTTGTGGAGAAAATTTTATATATGCAGCCTGTAAGAGAAAAAAAATGCGAGTGAAGGAGGATGGAAGAGATACAAAGTATACCCGACCCTCCCATAGGTAAAAAACGAAATTATATATAAACTACTCGTTCGATTCCTTATTTATGTGGGCCGACATGGCCAAGTGGTTAGGGCACTCGACTCGCAATCTGCAGGTTCGAATCCCCATCACACCAAACATGCTCGCCCTTTCAGCCGTGGGGTTTTATAATGTGACGGTCAATCCCACTATTCGTTGGTAAAAGAGTAACCCAAGAGTTGGCGGTGGGTGGTGATGACTAGCTGCCTTCCCTCTAGTCTTACAATGCTAAATTAGAAACGGCTAGCGCAGATATCCCTCGTGTAGCTTTGCGCGAAATTAGAAAACAAACCAAACAATGTACAGTTTTTCACAACTGTTCGATCTTATACAATCTCGATTTTTGTTTATGTTTTCGAATGGTTACTCGCTCTTTTTGTGGGGGGGGGGGGGGAGTTCTATATAAAATGAGATAACACGGAGAATGCTCAACTTCAAGGGTAGGTTGGATGAAAACATAAGCTAGTCAAAAGTTTACCGAATGATTTTTTATAGATGCACCTGTTCAAGTTTTCTGTTTTAATCCCAAATACCATTAGCGTTTCTACATTTAAGTATAAAATAAAATGTTCTCGATAGTTATACTTGTCCCACAATATTGAAATGCTCTCGTTCTTTCAGTTGATTGTTGTTGTTTTTTTACGTTAATCACTTTGAAATTATGTTTTATTGTAGATTTCTTATTTTATTACTTGCAATTTTTTAAAGATCGACCAAAGAGGTGAAACTAATTAGAGCTAATTTCTTGCTTCATTCCTTTTTGACATTATGTTTGGTTGTACATTTCAGTCTCATTTTTCAATCCCCCAGTGGCACAGTGATATGTTTGCGGACTTATACCGCTAGAAACCGGGTTTCGATACCCGTGGTGGGAAGAACACAGATAACCTTTTATGTAGCTTTGTGCTTAAAAAAACAAACAACCATCATTCAAATAAATAACCAAAATGTTATATAGTTTATACATAATTTACGCGTATTTATCGACTTGTAAACATAAGCACTTGGATTTATTTGTTTTATGCATGTTGGGAGTCTCTTCGCCACCTATTTTTCTTGAAACTGGTAGCCTAAATATATATATATATATTGCGTAATCTGAGAAACTAGGTATGTAAGCCATGCCATAGAGGGTAGTATAGGTTACTAAGACGGGTTCACAACGAAGTTTTGTTTAATACGAAATGTCACACAGATATCTTTCACGTACTTTTTTCGACGAGTAGCCCAACTCTACGTATAAATCAAGTTACTCGTTTTGTTTCTATGCAGGGCGTGGGTTGGCCATGTGGTAGAGTTCCGAATATCGAAGCTGACGAGTCGGGTTCAAGTTCGTGCGATATCACGAATTATACCCAGAACATTAAGATGACTGCTTGGATGTTAAGCTGGAGTTTCGTTACAAGAGTGACAGTCAATCCCTTAGTGTGGATGGTGGGTGCTGCTGACTGACTGCTTTCTCTTTGCTTAAGAGTTCAAAATTATCGACGGCGGCAGATAGACTTATTAGCTTTGCCGTAAATACAGTGTACAAAATATTAATGTCGCGTTATGGAACACTTTCATTAACCACCCCCCCCCCCAAAAAAAACGTACATCAGGGACACTTTCATTAACCACCCCCCCAAAAAACGTACATCACGTATAATAGTTAAACGAACCGCCTAAACATCATGTTTGTGTAGCCTATATAACGTCTAAAGTTTAGTATACTCTGATCCCTTATAGTGATGTCATACGACGAGACACACATTCGGCATG
>NW_013666935.1:11530-14558 GCF_000517525.1 Limulus polyphemus
AGATTGCGAGTCGAGCATCCTAACCACCTGGCCATGCCGGGCCTATATCTGTGTGAGAGTTTAGTATTATTTTTCAATTTATTTTCGCTATATTTTAAAATACAATATTTGTAACAAACCTACACCAAAAATGGCCAAACAAATGAAGCGCAGTTACAAACTTGTAACCCACATCAGTAAAAAAAAAAGAATACAAAGTAAATCAGACATTTAATGATAAAAGTTTTAATTTGGTATTTCTTATTCTGATAAGTAGTACTGATTTCAAAAAGAAAGAAATCTCAACTCTAATAGAAAATACTACAGTTTTTATATTCTATCTATATAGAAACGACAAGTTTTATTTATTCAAGACCCCCCCCCACCGCAGTGACTCGACGATAAGGTCGAAGGCTTATAACTTTAAAAAACGGGTTTCGATACCCGTGGTTAACACAACACAGATAGCCCACTTTGTAGCTTTGTGCTTATTAAAATGTAAAAGTCAAAGCAAGATCTTGTGTCGTCTTTTGGTTAATCATAAAATCTTTTTTTATATAAATAATTTTGAATCTAGGACGAATTATTATTGCGAAAATAAATAAAATTCACTCGTACAATTTGAGCTGTAATCATTTGAACTTTTACACATGTAGCTTATTTATATATTATGCATATGTACACTAATACCTGAGACCAAGTGCAAAACAAAATCGGTCACCAGTGGGTCAGCGGTAAGTTCACAGACTTACAACACCAAAAATCGGTGTTTGATTCTTTGCGGTGGACACAGTAGATAGCCCACGTGGCTTTGCGTTAAAACAAACAAACAAGCGAAAATCGTAAAGAACAATTAAATAAATTACATTTTAGTTTCCTCCAAGTTAAAAGTGAGTTTACCTTCTGATTAATTACAATGGGCTTTATGTATTATTTGGTGTCAGCGCATCATTTTTGGTCTAGTAGTGATAATGAAACTTCATACAAAGACAGATTTTAGCATGAATAAATATGGTGAAATTAGGGTTGGATTTAAACAGAACAAGTTTAGAAGACTGACCGTTCAATAAAAGCTTAGAAAATTTAATATGCTAATTAATTTCTGTAATAGCAGAATTTCTTGCTTTGTACTGTCTTTTACGTACAAGTAATCTAGATTTACATATACTCGCAAAGTAAGCAACATTAATGGTATTAATTACTTCGTATATTGCAACCGATGTTTTGTTTCTGATACTTACGTAAAGCTATGCAAGTGCTATCTGTCAAAGCATTTTAACATAGTGACTAGGCAACAATATTTTTTAAACTTTTGTATTATTTGTCACCTATGTCTAAATATGCAGTTAGTTCTTCAAGATTGAATTTTATTTGCATTTTTGTAGTTCAAATATTTATTAATCCAAACACTTATCTTGCACAAGGCAAGTGTAAACTTTTGTTTCCCTTTTGAAATAATTGTGTTGTGGACACTTTTTATTCAACAACATGAAAATAAATATTTTTTGATAAATTACGAATTTTTCTCTACCGTATAATGGGTTTCATACTTGTAAACAGTAAATCGCTAACATTTGTCGCTCAGTAGAATTTGCTTTAAAAATGTTCTGCTAATTGTGCTAGCTGTCCATAACTTGGTTCTGATAAACTAGAAAGAAGGGAGATTATCAAGAGAAGTGCGGTCGGTAAATTCTAAACATTTCAACTATTATAATAATAGGTAAATACACAATACCAAGTAAAGTAATTTACAATAAAGTTTAAATCGCAGTAACGGAACGTTAGTACAACGTTGGACTGAAGAGCACATATAATACTAGTATCCATGTAAATTTGATATTGTTCCGTTAGTGAAGAATTAAACTTCATTGTAAATTTCAAATGTTGCCGTCCTCAACTCTGGCTACGGTTTTGAAATGGCAAAATTTTATATCCGCATTATAAAATAGTATTATAAGTTTGTTTGTTTGTAGTTAAGCACAAAGCTACACAACAGGCTATCTGAGCTGTGCTCACCACGGGTATCGAAACCTTGTTTTTAGCGTTATAAGCCTTCAGATTTATCGTTGTGCCGCTGGGAAGGGAGGGGGCGTGTAGTTTTATAGCAGCAGTAAGAAAAAGCTTCTACATGGTTGAAATTTTCCAGTTCGAAATATGATACTTCTGAAAACGAAAGCGTATATATGAAAATAAACATTTTCAGCCTTATGATTATTCAAAAACCACAAAATAACTGAATATACCATAGATTTTTCAAAATAGATTCACTCTTAGTTATTAGCCTCGAAGTTTAAATATCGTATTCACACTAAAAAAATGCATAAAACCCTTCATATCCTAGCCAAAAAAAAAACAGATGTAGAATTATTTTTATGAATACCTTAAGTTTGTTCCATTGTTCACTTCGTCCCAACTGAAATGTCCTGGACCGTGATAACGCCAAAGCCTGTTGGCATGCACCACCTTTGGCTTACCTCGCCAACCACATTTTATCCGGAAAGTCACGTTTGAGAGACGACCCACTATGTCATATGGGCCTTCCCATGGGGAAGACAACTTAGAGACTTCCCTTTAGTCTTCCTGGGATTATACAACCACACCTTGTCTCCTGGTACAAAGCTGACTTCAGTAGATCTCTTATCATAAGATAACTTCACCGAAGTAGCAGACGTTTACAAGTTTGAACGAACTTGATGGTGAATATCATCCATCCTATCCGATAACACTTTCACAAATTCTGACACATTTTCAGGCAACTCTTCATAAGGTGGGCGTCCTGTTTACAGTTCCACTGGCAACCGAAGTTCCCGACCAAACATCAACTTTGCTGGAGTGTATCCAGTGGTTTCATGCTCTGCTGTCCTATAGGCCATCAACAGTGTAGGGAGTAAGACATCCCAGTCATCTTGGCGACTATTACAAACCTTTGCCAATTTCTTTCCCAGTGTCCAATTGTACTTTTCTACCATCCCATCGGACTGAGAATGATGTGGCGTTGTCCTGTTCTTACGAATGCCAAACAACTTGCAGCATTCATGAAACACAGCTG
>NW_013666935.1:15472-20202 GCF_000517525.1 Limulus polyphemus
AGTTGCCACTGCTGTAATCTCTCTTCTTGTTTCTTTTCTCATTCTTCTTGTTTCTTTTATTTTTCCTCCAACAACTGCTGTAATTTCTCTTCTTGTTTCTTTTCTTTTTCCTCCAACATCTCTATTCTTGTTTATTTTGTTGTTCGAGCTGCCACTGTTGCAGGTTTTCTTGCAACTGCTGTTGTCTCTCTTCTTGTTTCTTTTCTTGTTTATTTTCTCGTTCTTCTTGTTTCTTTTCTTTTTCCTCCAACAACTGCTGTAATCTCTCTTCTTGTTTCTTTTCTTTTTCCTCCAACAACTGCTGTAATTTCTCTTCTTGCTTCTTTTCTTTTTCCTCCAACAACTGCTGTAATCTCTCTTCTTGTTTATTTTGTTGTTCTAGCTGCCACTGTTGCAGGTTTTCTTGCAACTGCTGTTGTCTCTCTTCTTGTTTCTTTTGCTGTTCTTGTATTTCTGCCATCAAATCTGCTAAGCTGTAGTTTGATTTGCCTTTTTATTTTTATTTTCTGTCCCACTCTCTGACACCAATTTGTTATGTCGTTGGTCGTTAGTTAATTTCCCGTAAAATTTCTTTCCATGAAACTTTAGCACACAAGTCCTTTCTTAAATAAAACTGGTTTATTCTTTCTGAATACAATTTTGCAATACACTTAATTTCCACAGTCACCCTATAACAAGCGCTATAATTCACAACGAACGACTCACGTGCTCGACTCAATCATCAGTCTCTCTCTGTCCGCAGTTCAAATACATTGTTGCCGTCAGTTCTTGGCCGTCTTTTATGCAAGAATACCGTACATCTAGTAACCTCTCGAGACTTCAGGAAGGGACATGAACGTTCTAGAAGCGCATGACGTGTTACTAGCGTCACGTGACCTCTGCTGTCGTAACATTACATTATTGTAAACTGCATGTACAACGGTCGTAAAGTTGCACTAAATATCTTGCTATGTAAAGAAATACAAGTATTCGAGACTACTCCTGTGAAACTTGCAAGATGTACTTCCGACCAAGTGATCCAAATATTTGCATATTATATTTCCCGATGTTAAAACCATGTAATGTAAGCTGCCCGATCATAAATAGAAAATAATTCGTTTCGTCAGTTGAAAAATCATGCAATAATGGTTATTACAATAATTTGAAGACAAACATAAAAAAAAATATTAAGAGTGTCCTTGTCTGAATTTACTAAAAATTGAAGCATAAATCATAAATAATATGTGTCTTTCAGAGATCCCGTAGTTAACTTTTGTTGTATTCTTGGCCAATTCGCAAACTAAGCATATCATTATGGCTTTATAAGATCTGTTCATATTAATACTGTACAGTGAATCTATTTAAAAGGTGTACGTGCATAATCTTAGTTCTATAAAAAAATCTCCTCCTCCTGCTGCGTAATCGTGTAAAGTGGGTTATGTTACATTATATAAGCAGCCGTATAAAAAGAATCAAAGGCATTTGGTGCAAGATGTTTCTGCCTTCGGGTTGACAGGCTGTTTGAAGTTTATGGAACGTCCTCCTACCCTGCGATTAAGGAAAGCTTTACGTTCACGCAAGTAGGAGACGGCACCACGAATATTTTCCCACAGTTAGAAAGCAGGGGAAAGAAGGGGAAGTAAAAGGGGATGATATACCAACGAGGACGAGGCAAGGAGACAGATTTAGCGATTCTGAAAGACTACCTTGAGACTCGTATAATACTGCACATTTGAGAGTGAAAATAACATGTCAAGTCTTAATCTTTTATTTCTGAATACTGTGGTTGTTTCAGCACAGCTTTATACTGTTATTAAACTAAGATGTCAGTTCACAAAATTAACAAGAAGAGTTAATTTTTTTTGTATGGATTATGGTCTGAGATGCAAATAATTAGAATGCCATCTCGTCTGGTTTGACTTAAGAATTACGAGAGTTATTTTATTAGGTGTTCCAAAATAAACAATATCGGAAAATGCATTCAAATAAAAAGGATTGCTTAAACAGATAAATAGTAACGACGTATAACGTATAGTTCAAAAGCTATTGCACACTCCTCGTTCTATATAACATGTATTGCGCTAATAAAGAAAACCTGTTTTTGGTCAGTAAAGTGTGATGCGATTTAAAATCTCATTGTGATTAAACAACACATACATTTGATTTCTAAGTTGTGATTTTAATATTCATTGTGGTTTTAACTTTCATGTTTATATTTGTGCTAAGTGTCTTTTCCCTTTTGACCTAAGCTACATGGGGCTATTTACTGTGTCAACCGAGGGGAATCGAACATCAAATGTTAACGTTGTAGTTCGGTAAACTTTAACTGAGAAATAATTGTTACGTACATTTTATGTTCAAAAGGATCCTGGCCCGGCATGGCCAGGTGGTTAGGGGTCACGGGTTCAAATCCCCGTCACACCAAACATGCTCGAGAAATAATTGTTACCTACATTTTACGTTCAAAAGGATCCTGGTCCGGCATGGCCAGGTGGTTAGGGGTCACGGGTTCGAATCCCCGTCACACCAAACATGCTCGAGAAATAATTGTTACGTACATTTTACGTTCAAAAGGATCCTGGCCCGGTATGGCCAGGTGGTTAGGGGTCACGGGTTCGAATCCCCGTCACACCAAACATGCTCGCTCTTTCAGCCGTGGGAGCGTTATAATGTGACGGTCAAACCCACTATTCGATGGTAAAAGAATAGCCAAGAGTTGGCGGTGGGTGGTGATGACTAGAGCTGCCTTCCCTCTGGTCTTACACTGCTAAATTAGGGCCGGCTAGCGCAGATAGCCCTCGTATAGCTTTGCGCGAAATGCAAAACAAACAGAAGGCTCCCGCTAGAAACCGAAAGCCTGTAGTTTTAATAAAATAAAATTGTGTTCTAAGTGTCCGAAAACAGTATATTTTAATTTTTTACCATGTAAAACGATAGTAATAAATTTATAGCTTTTGAAATCATTACTACAGAAATTCAAAAGCAAAAAATGGGAGTTGGTAGCTTTTATAAGTGTAAGATCTTTTTGCTTCAGCATGTCATATTTTTTATAATTTCTTTCTTCTAACAATTTTTAAAACATATTGTGTTATACTACAATATAACCATTTATTGATTAATGTTTTTACAATTATAATAATTCTTTACAATTTTGTTCGACAGACTATTTTTGTAGTGTTTAAATTTAAGCTTGGCTTTAATCAAACGTAAGAATAACACTCACCTAATCAAAAATGCTTTAGAATCTTCGCTAGACCCTATAAATGTACCTACCAGAGAAAGATTAAGGTGTTAAGAAACAAACAAACAAAAAAAAGCCACAAAAGGGTCCAAGGACACAGGAAAAAAGGAAAGAAGGTACCCTCTCAATGCTTGCTGAGGGCGTGAAAGGCCTCGCTCACTTTACGTACCAAAGAAGTTTTCTAAAAGACTGTATGGACTTACTAGCCCAAGGTCAGTTCAACAGAGCCATTCAAGATGAAGATGCGTGCATTACACTGAGGCAAAGCGAAATGGTATTTTGAGAGAAGCAGAAGATACAGAGTTGAAATTATGCAACATTGCTGACAGGCAGTTCAGCACACTTGGCCAAAATCATTAGAACCGTTCATACATACAAGTTCGGCAGAATATCTGAATAGTTAAAATAAAAATATAAAAATGGTAAAAGCAAACGTTTTTTATTTTCTCAGGCATTTTTAATAACTACAAAAAAAGTAATATTACACTAAAAACAACAGCCACATCAAAGATGTTCGGGTGGCTTAAGAAAAAATGAGAGGTTCGACAAATCATCATCAAAGTATTGCTAAAACACGATAATGGAAAATGATGAATAATAGTTGTGGGAATGAAATTCAGGAAGAAAAATATGGATTAGTTGAAGTTAAAGAAAAAACCTGAAATGGGTTGACGTTTTGCTGAGTGAGAAATGGAACAGGATCTTTTATAACATCGTCCATTGATTGAGTACACGTGTGCCCTGAAGATATAAAAGACTGGCACAGTAATGTATCGGTTTCATGAGGAGAGATCATATTCATTACTTACTTAGCTTCCCTTTCTTTCCCGAATGCAACTTTTTGAATAAGGTGATTCAGTCCAACCCTAACACTGAACATTTTGAATTTGAGGGTATTAATCCTCCATGGGCTCTAACTAGCAATATAGTGTTAACGAAACAAATGTATATATATATAATGAATGACTAAGTAGTAGTCCTAAAATATGTTCTAATTCCAGCCCTGTTGTTTATTTGAATAAAGAACAGTTTCAAACTTGCTTTTTATATTTTAATTAATAGAATTTTTTGTTTTTTAAATCTTGTGTTTACTAAATCATTATTCCGTTGATGTCGCTTCACAGTATTTCTTTGATAATATAAAAGAAAATCTAATAATGTTATGTTTTAATTTTTATCTATCTTGGCAATGCTCAGTTTTGGTCTGTCAAGAAAATGCGCGCGCATGTTACTATGTAATTGCGCATGCGTGCGAAGTTCATTTCAGCGGATGTATACAAAATGTGGATGTAAATTACTTTGGCAGACATTTTGTACAACAACATATTAAAAGTTTATCCAAATTTTGAAAAAGGTCTAACTTTAGGTCGTAGAATAACATAACAAGTTTATGTATTGAAAGTATTAAGTACGGTAAAGTTTAGGCCTAACTAAACTAAAGCAAAAAATGTACACAAGTTAATTTATCTCTTTTTTATATATATTGTTTGTTTTTTTGTTTTTGAATTTC